>NC_051282.1:30329326-30624326 GCF_015220745.1 Sebastes umbrosus | reverse complement strand
AGGGAAAAGATGAGATGAGATGAGAGGAGAGTAAAGACAGGGAGGAGATCCTAAGAAGATTAGACATAAAGGAGAGAGATGTAAAAAACATCAAAATACAAGCTTAACCTCGTCAGTCACACGTGGATCGGTCTCACGCTCTGATCCCTGGAACGTTTTAAGGCTAAATATCCCACAAGTAATGGCTTTAAAAGAACAATCAAATTAAATGCTAACGCTCAATAACAGCAGGCCTCCCTTTCCCTTTCTCCTCAAAGCATCCTTGGTGTCAGACTCCGTTAGCGGCCTCCCGACATGATTAGGGAGCGACACGACCAGCCATCAGCCAACGCTCTGGAATCAGCTGGGTGTGAGTCAGCCGCCTGCTGCTTCATTTCCCTCGGGTTTGAAGGGGTCAGTATGACAAAGAAGCTGAACTCAAACCGGCGCTGAGTCACTTCACGTGTCGGCGCAGATGCTGCTGATACTGTTAACTTTGACAGGTTGAAGGTGACGAGTCCACAGGGGTGTGTGTGAGGAAGTTGTTTTCACCTGAGTTGCTCTGCAGATATTCTAAACTCTGAGCCGTGCAGAGATTGGCGAGAAAGCTGAAAACAGGCGCCGTGCAGCGGCATAGCTTCCGTCCTTTGTCTCCCCCGTCTCGTTTGTTCATAGCTAAATCCCAAACAAGTCTTCTCCCATGCTTTTACTGTATATCTGTGTTTATTCTCTCTGCGAGTTCACACCGGGCCTCTCTTTTCTTTGGCTCCTGCTTTGCTTGAACAGAACCTCGGGGCAGGTTCTTTAGTCGTGCTATGGGAGCACACACACATAGACATACACATTTACACTCGCACGCAAGCCGGATTGATTTTTCATTGCCTGTCGAGGTATAATGCGTCCCAAAGTGTTTGTGTTTGTTTTCGCTAGGAGGGCAAAACTGTCCGTCGTTTGCTCTGTCACACCTGTGAATGAATGAAGAGCTGAGGAGGAGGAGGAGGAGGAGGAGGAGGAGGAGGAGGAGGAGGAGAGGAAGAAGGAAACGGGGTGAGAGGCGACAGCTGGGGAAATTGAAATGATGTTGAGGGAGAAGAGTTACAGAGAGGAAGGAGAGGACACTGTGACCCAAAGGGGGTTAGACCCTGGTGGTTAGATAAGGAGACTATAGAAGGCTTCATACAAATATTTCTCCTCACAAATCGCTCCGATATTATTTCTCCCCATTTCACTGAGTTACCCCCCAGAGGACAAGATAGCAGAGACAGCGAAGAGCAGGATGAAGCGACGTACAGATTAATAGAGAGGATGGTGTGTGTGTGTGTGTATGCAGCTACATAATCCCTGCTTGTGTGTGTGAAGCATCTACACTTAAGATTTTATGAAAAGTGCACTTTCTTTAGAATATCCTTGAGTTTTCATGTGTTGTCTTTTGTCCTTAGAAATTAAGTTGAATTACAACTGAAGTGTGTCCCTGCGCAAGGCTGGTTCAATGAGAGGTTACTTACTGAAATAAGGTGAAACACAACCGACGGCTGACGCTGTGTTCGTGTGATATTTCAGTGGTCGCTATGTGTGGAGGGCCTTAAAGAGTTGCACATTTTCTGAAGCATTTCATCAGATTTTTTGTTTTAAAGGGAGAATAGGAGACATTTATTGCAGACTTTCTTGTGCACTTCATTTTCAGTGACACAATGCATTGTTTAAAAAGGCAGTAGGCAGTATAGTTTGGGCATAAAATGCTTTTCCTTTCTGTTAATCAAACATTTGTAATAGGGATGCTAATCAGATAGATAACTTAGATGCTGCGTGTAGTGTCGCGGACATGCAGCCACTTTCCCAGTAAAAGTCTCCACCGCACATTTAGTTTAGTTCAGCAGGTTGTCAGCTGTGTGTCTGCCCGCCGTAACGCCCGGATTAACGATAGCGATTGCCCAACAAACAGTGTGTGTGTTTTCAGGGAACAGAAGTTCTGTAAGTGCAAAGTTCATCAGAACAAAAGACTTATAGCTCAATTGTGTGAATACAAAAAGAAAGACAAGAGTTAAGAGGATAGAGTATAAAATTAAGAGAGCGTAAGCTGACAGTTTAAGATATGGAAGGAGTGAAAAGCTGTACAAGACTTTTAAACTGCATGACAGTGATTAACACACACACACACACACATACACACACATACACACACACATACCACATTATAGTATGCATACTACTGTATAAATTAACTACGTGAAGTGGCCTTTCCAGTTTTATTCATCCTTGCATTAAAGGGGCTCTATGTAAGAATCAGAAATTGCTTGTTAACAGCGACACAACTAAAGTCAGCGTCCTGTTGCTCGCGCTTGTGCTCGCTCTACATAGACATGAAGGAGCATCGCTCAAAACAGTGAGGCGACACACGTCAGCTAAAACCACAACATCACTCTATATTTCAGCTGCTTGGCAGTAATGTTAGCTGACCAGACGAAGGTCTCTCCATGAATCAATGCTGATACTGTGTTTTCCTGCTTCAGCATCCCGACCGCGGTCGGAGGGAACAGGGGAGACACCGGAGTTTTGGTCGGAGACGATAACGTTACTCGCTCCGGAGCCCCGTCACTTCTCTGGAGGAGCTGCAGCAGCTATTTCTGCACAAACGTCCACTGTAAATCACTAGATATTCTCAGAGCTAAACTAACTCTTCTGCAGTGTGGAGTACGCGCGCATGCACGTGAGAGGTGGAGCGAGAGAGCGAGTGAGAACGAGCGCGGTGTGTGAGTGAAGGCAGGCAGAGGAGCAGAGTACAGCAGAGACTCCGGTCCTGGAGACCAAAGCTACGGTCTCCTCTGTGTCTTCTGACCGCGGTCGGGAGGCTGGAGCAGGAAGAGTTAACACTGTTTAACTGAAGGGCTTCACTAGATATAACTTTGATTTATGATTTACACGTGTAAGAAGTTTCAAACTTTTCCTTTAAATGACTTGCCTTGTATGAACTCTTAAGGAAGTCCTGTGCTGTACATCTAGTGCAGCATGAAGGTGAGCAACAAGTTTCCAGGTTGTGAGTCAAACATATTGGAAAACAACAAACTATGTCATTGTATTTATATTGGCACCGGTTTGAAAATTGTTAATGTCATTTAGAGGAATCTGAGCCCAGACTGTATCTTTCATCACGTTAGGTAAATATCACAGGAGGTGTCTCGTGCCTCGGCGGGCAGCAGTATTTACTCCGTCATGTCTGATGTCGTGAATCATACGGTCGTGTAGCAAAAAATAGGTCGGCTGGAAAAAAAAATCCTCATCTTCATTTCCATTGATGAATTGCTCACTGGCAGCGTGGCGGCGGCTGCGTGACCTCTTGCATGGTGTGTTGTTGCGTACATGCTGTGGATGAGTCAGATGTGCGTGTGCTGATATTTGTGATGTGAATCTGTCTGTTTCTACACTTATTCAGAAATGTTGTAGAACATCTTCACTTAACCTGCAGCTTTAATTGAAACCATGGCTGTATCAGAGCCACCTTTCAAGTTTCTTTTCTCTCTGCTGGGACGTCGTCCTCATGTCAGGACTCTGTATCTTGTTAACACGGAGGAGACGACCCACCGCCCACTCCACCCGGTCTACGTGGGAGTTAAAACAAACGCACCACATGCACTGACGCTAGCAGGCATGAAGCCGCTTTCATGGGACAGAGGAAAGTATCAGAGTTTAGAGGATAAGTAACAGACGTGCTGCAATAAAGCTAGGGGTCGGTAATGCTGAGAAACTAAGTATATTTTAGAAATGATCCAACTGAGAATCCCAGCCACGTGTTGCCAACTCTTCTCCAATGAAAGTGGCTCGCAGCACGAGCTCCAAAAGTCACTAAATCTGGAGAGAAAGTCCCTTCAGGCCTCCCTCCGAAGTAACTCCCCCAAATGACCATTATGTTTAAACTTAAGCTTAAGGGGACTAAAACTTCTTTTTTTTACAGCAGTAAAATTGACAGTTTCAGTTAAGATCAAATGAGTACATCATTTATATAATCAAATTGCTTTAAGTTCTAGCAAATGGAATCCACATCACTCATTCATTCATAACATTGATGTATAATATTAACCATCCAGATTGTGTGTGATTTGAGGCAGACAGTTCCATCTATCTATCCATCCATCCATCCCGCCCAGTTTAAAGTGTATACAGTATACAGCGTGTGTGCGGCTTTGCCTTTTCTCCTCAGCTTGCTACGCTCCTTAACCCCGGTTCTGTTAATACGTGGTTCGAGAGGATTAGCATCATGGTGATCCTGCTCAACTGTGTGACACTGGGCATGTACCAGCCCTGTGAGAACATCGACTGCACCTCGGACCGCTGCCAGATACTGCAGGTAAGGAACACCCTCCGTGTGTGTTTGTGTGTGACGATCAATTATTTGACACAAACTCAGAGAGCTCCTCTCGTCTCCGGGATGCACACAAAACGCTGCAGCTGGAATATTTCCCTCCTGGAAACTTTATATTTCCTGCTGCTCTCTGAACAGGGAATTGGGACTTTGTTTGTTTTAATATAGTCTTGTGGAGCCGCGATCCGTGATGAGAATACACTTGTGGAGACGAGCGGCAGCAGTTGAGGTTGTGGTTGTGGACGGCCCACAGACGCCACAGCCAACAGAGATTCACCCACAGGCTTCAGTTCTACTTCTGCTGCAATGTATTGTTTAAACCACTGTCTGTCTGTCTGTCTGTCTGTCTGTCTGTCTGTCTGTCTGTCTGTATGAGGCCTTTCATCTGCATAGAAACTGGTTCACCGTTTTGTTGTCCCTCTAACACAGCTGTCCTCAGATGAGTTTTAACGTGTTTATTCTCTTAAGGTTTTCACATAACAGGAAATAGGGCTGGGCAATAATTCAATATAATAATTTATCGTCTTTCAATGGAATCGTATCAGGATGAAATCATATATCAAGATATCTCAATTAGGGCTGTCAATTGATTAAAGAAATATTAAATTGCGATTAATCGTATATTTTTTATCTGTTCAAATTGTACCTTAAAGGGAGATTTGTCAAGTATTTAATCCTCTTATCAACATGGGAGTGGACAAATATGCTGCTTTATGCAAATGTATGTTTATATTTATTATTTTAAATCAATTAACAACACAAAACAATGACAGATATTGTCCAGAAACCCTCACAGGTACTGCATTTAGCATAAAACAATATGCTCAAATCACAACATGGCAAACTGCAGCCCAACAGGCAACAACAGCTGTCAGTGTGTCAGTGTGCTGACTTGACTATAACTTGCCCCAAACTGCATGTGATTATCATAAAGTGGGCATGTCTGTAAAGGGGAGACTCGTGGGTACCCATAGAACCCATTTACATTCACACATCTGGAGGTCAGAGGTCAAGGGACCCCTTTGAAAATGGCCATGACAGTTTTTCCTCTCCAAAATCTGCAGCGTTATTTAACCTCCGTCATGTCAAGCTAGTATGACATGGTTGGTACCGATGGATTCATCAGGTTTCAAGTTTCATATGATGCCAGAATCTTCAATCTAGCTTTAAACCTGAGTCCGCCACAACCTCCCAAAGATCGATTGCGTTAATGCGTTAAAGAAATTAGTGGCGTTCAAACAAATTTCCGTTAACGCTTTATTATGGCGTTAACTTTGACAGCCCTAATCTCAATCTAACTTCATAATAACAAACACATTATAACTCAAATTTCTCAGGAAATCTGATGTGAAATATTTCTCAAGAATATCATTTGAAGATTACGGTTTTGTTTTAGGTCACACTATAATTTCACTTGAAACTGTTTGGACTAACGTTCTTAATTAAATGAGTATTTAGTATTTAATTCACACAGAAGTATACACAAACTATCATGTAGTTATTTTATATAGACTTATTGAATTACCAGAAAACATGCTATATGCTGATATGTATCGTTATCGAGATATGATAACGATATCAGGACAGAATATAAAGGAAACCTTCTCAAGATGATTTCCATTAAGCTAAATGTATAGTTAGATTGATGTTTCATGTGCTTGCCTTGTCCTTGCTTGCTTGATTGATCCTGTAACAGCTCATCATTGACATTGCATTATTGTATTGTATTATATTTTTCTGCCAAATTACAAATATTGTCCTTTTGTTTCTGTTTGTAAGCCGTGCAGGCTCATACGGGTTATGTGCAATTTGCCAACTGGCCGACGACTCGGTGCGTTCCTCCGGGGTCGTAATTGCTTTTCATTGAAGTAAATTTGGCAGCCAATGTCAGGTGTGACAAGGACAACCTTATTGTGCCTCTCATGCTTCTTTGTTGATGGGCTTTAACGTCCATTGACATTGTAAAATGTGTCTCCAGTAACCTGCATGCGAGGCGTCTGCTGTTGCTATGTTGACTGATTGCTCTGCCACATCTCTCACTTTGCCTACAGCACATTAGACTGGATTATAATATCGAATAAAGCTCCCCAGACCAAACTCTAACAGGTTTATTTATCTCATCGGATTTTCTCCTCATTGTGCGGAGATTTCAAATAAGCGTTCGCTGCAGTTTTAAAACTGTTGCGACACATCTTCCTGCTTCGCTAACTCTCCTCCTCCTCCCACCTCTCCTTCCAATACCATGTTTACTCCTCCCCATGTTCCCATTCCCCCATCCTACACACTCTCCACGCTCTCTCTCCTCCCTCCCTCCCTCCCTCCCTCCCTTCCTCCATCCTTTGCCTCTCTAACAAGCATATTGTCTCCCCAGGTAGTGCGAGGGGTCCTATTCGGGTGGTTGCTAATGGTAACAGGAGGGATTTTGCTGACGGAGCTTAGATTGTTAAGAGTGGCCCTCACATGCTTCTCTGGCCCTTTGTGAACCACCCTCCCCCCCACCACCTCTCTTCCTGGAGGAAAGAGACAAAATAACAGCCACAAACAATGTATGCATTACCCCGGGATCCACTCACATACAGTATCTGTGTACTGGGTTAAATTGGGTTTCCTAACAAGAAGGCAGAGCCCTGGTCCTCAGGGGTCCAAAGTCTCAGTGAAGGTGGACTAAGTGGTACACCTTGGTCAATGCTTCAAAATACAATCAAATATCAAAGAGTAGGGCTGCGGTGGAAAAGTCTTTTTCTCTGAGGAAGGTTCCTGACGGAATGAAATGACCCGGAAGTATCTCAGTAGCAGCCGTAATAAGAGCTGTTTGAATCCTCTAAATGTTAAGGAAAGGAGCTTCAATGCTTCCTTTATTGTCTCCTTTAGCAGACGATACTGTACACTGGAGCATCCTTTACCGAAGGAAAGGAGATAGTGCCGCCCCACAATTCTTTGCAGCCGCAACTTTTAAAGCGACGCACCATGAAAAAATCTCCAGTCTGCATCGGACCAGTCTACCTCTCCTACTTTATCCCACAATGCAAAGCGCTGGACCGCTACAGGCTACGGTTAAAACAACAGCAGCCAAAAGCAGCTAGTTTTTTTTACATGTTTCGTAGCTATTTCATCACTAAATTCACTTCTGAACATTTTTGAGGCGAGAAATCAACTGTGTAGATTTTGAATATTGACAGTTTTACGATATTAGATGTTGAACCGAACATTTGCTCCGACGTTTTCAGAGTTTAGAAGCTCCACAAATAGTGACAGCTAGCTATAGCACCTGCCGGGGTCGCTACCTCTCCAGCCAGCCGGGCGGTCACGCTCACAGACCGCTATGAGCTGGAGCTCTCTAGAGACCCGTCTTTTATTTCCTTGTTGACAGATAGTTTTGTTTAAATATCACAACACAAATGTTCCATTCTAAATGAACAGGAACCTGTTTATCTGCCTTTTTGGAGTTGAAAAGCTCCACATCGCCCGCGGGCGTAGCTCAGCTCGCCAGCCGGCCGGTGACGCTCACAGAGCGGCTACAGAGCAGCAGAGTGGTGAGGGAAGAGGGAAGAGGAGGAAAAGAGCAGCCTCTGACGGGGCAGAGAGATACCTGCTGAGACAACATGACCCTTTTTAACATGACTCTAATATCTGGAGGAGATCAGTCCACTGTTTAGTTGCTGAAACTGAAAAAGCAGTTTGAGTAGATGTTGTGGATCAATGTTTTATATTTCCCGTCTCCCCTCGTTGATGATCCTGTTTGTCTGACTTCACTGTGAGCTGTTAGAATAAACAGTTTAAACCTGCAGTATCTTATAAAGTAAACTAACAGAACATCAACATAAAAATCTAAGTTGTATTGTTGGATAATACGAGTTTGTTTTTGTCCAGTTCTTTCAGAGCTGGTATACAACCTGGTCAGCATACTGCTAAATACATCACTTTTAACTGTTTCCTACTGCGTTCCTCAGTAGTATGTACTGTAGTAGGCGGTTTCGATTAAAGGGTGTGTTTCTCAAAATGTCAAACTATTCCTTTAATTAGTCAGATTACACAACACCAGACTGTGATTGATAATTAAGCTCTAAATGATAAGAACTCAACTGGAAAGTAAGTTGTCAAAAGTCAGGAAGAAGTGTAAAACAGCTGGGGTTGTTGATTATCTTCAGTGACTTGGATTATTGTTTCTTGAAAAACAAATTACATGCTTTTTAGACACACGTACGTGATCTTAATCCCGATGACCTACTTACCCCGTCCTTTTTCCCTCCTGCCTGCCAAGCACAATGACGACACACCAAGTGGCTTCCACACCAGCCTCCTATTTCACATCATGAAAGAGCCCATCACAAGGCCGCCTCAACCGCTTTACAAATCATGTTGGCGATAAAACCTGATAGTCTGACTGAAGGGGGGAAGCTGGCGGTAGTGACAAATAACTATGATGAATGCATCCCCCCCCTTTCACTCGGTGCGGAGCGCGACAGGGATCCGACTGGTGCAGCCAACGTCGGATTACATGCGAAGCGTGCACGCTGCATTATTTATCAAAACATCATTTAAACAGCGTGTGAGACTGATCTCTTCTCGTCGTTCTCATTGCGTGCTGCCAGCTCTGTATGCTGTGTCTCTCTCTGTGTGAGTGAGTGAATGAGAAGGGATGGAACACACATGTCGGCTTGCATTACAAAGCCATGCTTGCACAAGTGCAAAAAAAAAAAGAGCACAGATTCATACATTTAGACTCTCGTGCACACGCCCGCATGCTTCTGTTCACACACCCACACGGGCCAACTCATTTCCTTCCTGGCCTTTAGATATCTCGATCCTTATAAATAACAAATGGAACAGACAAAGTCCACACTTATAGATAAAAGGGAATATATCGCTTTTTATAGCAGTCTATCGCTCGACTCTTTGCTTTTCTTACTTGGACGAAACAACACCCCTCTGCTCCTGCCAGCACTGCAACATGAATAAATCCACACCATTTCACACACCATTTATCTCATTCAGCGTTGGTCGAGAGCTACAAACACCATCTTGCAATTTTTCATCAATGCTGAGTTTAAAAAAAAATAATAAAATCTCTCTTCTTCATGTGAGGCGTATTACTCCTGTTTGTCCAGCATGTGCCACATATCAGTGATTTCTAGCCGGCTGTGGGTTACTGTGGAGTCTCTAGTTTGTCGTTTAACTTTCTGCCTCAAACCCGGAAAAAAGTAATAACCTTAAAGTACTTGTGGAGAATTGTTTTTCCATTGCGGCGTGTTGTATTGGTTTGTGCCATCTGATTTGTTGAGTGCACAAGCTCTTTTCTTCCCCAGGGCGTCTGTACTAACTGTACTTTAGCAGCCGAGAGCGCCGCTTAGTTGGAAAGTTCTTGTGATCTTTGAAAATCTGTGTTTTCAGCATTTAAAGGGATAGTTAGGGTGCTTTTGAAGTGGGGTTGTATGAGGTTCATAGTCAGTGTATTACCTACAGTAGATGACAGTCGGCACTCCCCGAGTTTGGAGAAGCAGACAGGGGTTACTGCACTGGAGCAAAGCAATGTAATTCAATGGCCTTTTTTATATTTATCTATCGATTGCTGTCAAATTAAGTTTATTATAAGTTATTATGTAGTGTTTTATAGTTTTATAATTTTTTATTGTTTACTTATTTTATTTATCATTCATCATCATTATAGTGTTTATTTTACTCTATTTTATTTAATTGACATTTTATTGCTGATTATATTATTTTATTTTATTAAAATGTATTATTTATATTTATATATTTTTTATTTAAAATTATTGTAATACAATCTGTTTATTTTGTGTAGTTTAATAATTTTTATTTATTTATTTTTATTATTTTTATTTCCTTGTATATTTTATTTATCTTTTATTATCTTAAATATCCATATTTTATTGCTTTCTTATTCAATTAACTTTATATTGGTTGTTTTGGTGCATTAGTCTCTAAATCTCTACATTTTTGCCAATCGTCTGTCCAGCACTTTGAATAACATTTGACTTGTTTAAAGGTGCTATATAAATAAAATTTGATTGATTGATTGATTGATTGATTGATAAACTGGGCTGCTTCAACTCGTCAGCTAAAGATTATATTTGAAAATGTTGTGTTATAATGTGTCGTTGTCCTGAGTGTGTAAGCTGCTGCCTCATCTGTAGATGTTTGAAGAGTTAAACGGGTGAACATTCTTGCAATTTGGGTCAAACTCTCTATTTCATACTTGGTCAGCAAAGCAAGCAGTAGCCTAAATATGATCCCATTTAGATTAGAGTAGGAGTGTGTGCTTGTGGGGATGGATGACGGGTTTGGAACAAACAAAAAGGCTCGTCATCATCTAAAATCTAAATTATGACCGATGGCGCAGCCATGCATACTGCATTGTTGTTTTCTTTAATTTCCAGGCCTTGGAAGTGTGTGTTGAGGTAGCAGCTTGAGTTATATATGTAGTAGGGATATGTAACAAGGCAGCAAACGCAGTCCCACGGCCTACGGCGAAGCACTGGGGAAGAGTTTTTGTTTCCGAAAATACAATAGGAGGTTTAGCTAGTGATCTGAACATAATAATATATATGAGCTCATCCGTCTCTCTCTCTCTGTTTATCCCTCACTGTCTCTTCATCTGTGTTTTCTCTGAGGTTTGACCTGGATCTCCCTCACTTTCTTCTTCCCTCTTCACTTCTTACTTCTCTTGTGATTCCAGCGTTGCAGCGTGGGCTGCTTCGCACTGGGTACCATATGTTTGGTGTGGTGTTACATTAGTGCAGCAGACACAGATTTAGCTCTTTTAAGCCATTCTAATCACAACAGTGAATTTGGCTCGAGCAATAGTCACTACTAGAGGGCACACACACACACACACACACATTAAGAGAACATCAGTCTTGAACGTCACATATTCTGTTGGTGTGCTATTGGATCATAATTTGTGGTGTTTAAAAGCGCATTTGGATGGAAAATGACTATTTTGACAGGTCCTGTGAACCAAAGAAATCACTTGAGGCGGGAGAAGTCTCTCATTTTGTGTCTCATCAAACCAAATATTTCTTCCTTTCCAGCAGGTAACAACTAAGGAGTGCTTTTAAAATAATATTGAGATCATTTTGACAAGTGCCCCTGATTCACTAAAAAGACGGGTTGACATCAGCTGGAGACTAATGTGTTTCAAATGAAATGTATTAAATGCATCTTTTATGTCCCTTCGTCTCCTCCGCAGGCCTTCGATGCATTCATCTACATCTTCTTTGCGTTGGAGATGGTGGTAAAGATGGTGGCTCTCGGGATCTTTGGCCGCCGCTGTTACCTGGGAGACACCTGGAACAGGCTGGACTTCTTCATCGTCATGTCTGGGTAAGCAACTACTGTATATCACAATGCCAGCGTTACTTCTACTTCTGGTAAAGTTGGTGTATCATGTTGTTTAGGGAACACTGATGCTCGACCAGCATTTGCTCACCATCCAGTATGTTTACATTCAAGTGACGAAGTATGACAAAGTATTCTAGCAGCCTTTTGAACTGTTGTTCATCGGGAACAAAGGAATTAGTGTGACACTGACTACGTTTACATGCACAAAATATTCCGTATATATAATATTCCTACTAAGCTGTCTTCATGACTACTGAAAATGAATATCCCACTAATATTCATGCAACATGTGCATACTCGATTAACACGATTAACGTTAAACTCTGCAAATGCAGCCTCCCTCTTTCATTCCTTCTTCAACCACCTTCTGGAAAAGGTCGACGTTGTGATATTTGTGCTTATCTAAGAACCTGTTGATATCCAAGTCTTTCATAGCGTTTAACAGTAGGTGTGTTTCTCCTCCTTTTCTTTTTCAAACGGTCGGTTAGTTGGTTTGTGTACAACTCACAGAGCTGGCTGCAAACAGGCAAGAGGCCGTGTGTCACAATTGAGACACATTTTCCAAATGCGCTGCATACATATCCAAAGAATGCTCCTAAAACGTGAATAATATTGGCAACAATAATTTGTAATATAGGCACTGAGAAACAGTGTCGTCCTGTCAATTGTGATCATATCAGAAAACACTTGTATGTGTCGTTCTGCAGGGCGAAGACCGACAACGTACAGTATTTAGTTGTTTCATTTGGACTCCGGGACTCGTCCCCCTGCTCTGGTTGCAGCAGCCTGTCACTGTTACTCGAGTCCAGCCTCGACTACTGCCTCCAACTATTTCTTCATGGCTTTTCTGAGCGCTTCATTAAAATCAGAGTGGAGATTAATAAAGCCGTCAAGTGCTGTTAAGTGGCGCCTGATTTTCAGTCACCCCAGACATTTTTCTTTGCGGCGAGTCTGCGTAGCGCCGATGATGCGGGATGACAGGTCACCAAAAGTGTCTAATGAATGAGGAGCCTGTCAGTCCATGTGACTCCATGTTTACAACTCCGGGTTTCTTTGTAACACCTCAGTGTGAACACTAAACGGACCGGAAGGGAAAAGCAGAAGCAACCAAACTACAGCTGTGAACAAAACATTGTCGTCAACATTCATTCTTCATCAGCTCATTTGCACGTCAGTAAAGTTCATATAGTGCAGGATAAGTCCAGGATTTCTGCTGTTTATGCAGTTGTTTATCCAATAATAATAATAGCACATGAAACCATGTTGAAATAGTTCTGAATCTTAACCAAAGTTATTATTTTTGCACAATATCATGTATCTTTCTGCATCCACCTTGGACTTCTAACCACTGACACACTTTACTTTACACTAAACATCCTATAAACCACTTTATAGACTGCACATATGTACATACTACATTTATTTAAAGACGGACTGTACACACTATGTTCACCCATGTAACTTTTATTTCTCTATTTATTGTTTGTATTATTTTGTATACCTGTACCTCTCCTGTGTTTCACTCTGTTTGCTGATGTTGCTGCTTTGACACCTGAATTTCCCTCCAGGGATTAATAAAGGTTCATTTTATCAATAGATAATTCACTTACATGCATCGGCGCGTGCCCAGTTGCTTGTCCCCCAGAAGTTCTGCTTCAATAGAGACCGATGTTATTATGCGTCCAGCTCGGAGGACTAAAGGCTCGTTGTGATTCAAATGAGGTTGTATAGCTCGTCATCTACCTCACTAGAGCCCTCGTTGGTGTTTTAACAACTTATGAGTTATTGATCCGGGAAGTTTGAATCTGTGAATATCTTTCACACTTTGCCGAAGTTAGCAAAAGCTTCTGCTGACGCTGTTCAGATGCTTTGTTGGGCCGATATCCAATGAGAGAAGCCTTGATGAGCAACATCATGACAACAACTCTGACTAGTCAGAATGAGGTTTGAGATATCTGTAACTGTTATTTAGGATAGTCAGAACTGAACTACAGATATTCCTAACTGTCGTTTTGACGTTATAGATATCTGGAATAAGAATTCTGACTAGTCACAGTCTGCTTGTGGAGATCTCTAATGTTAATTTCAGATAGTCAAGCTTAGCTATTAAATGTTAAAACAGCTCTCCATATTGGAGACGTTTTACCAGAGGACTCATCGTAGACGGGGCATGTGTTGGGTGTCCTCTGAGTATGAAACCATAAGGCTACATCCTCTGGTACACCGCCACAGTACACTACAGTATAACAGAAGACTGGGCATGCTGCAGCGTGATACATTATGGGGTATTCACCAGGGTAAAGATGAAAACATGCTGTCATTTTTAGAACCCTTCCTCATTAATTAACAGCAGAATATTTGCCTAATACTTGAATCCGGGGGAATAGATGGCACAAATGTTGTTTTGCACGAGCACATATGTTTACATTGGAAGCAAAGAAATGGTTTCTAAGGCAGACGGGAAGAAATGAAGGAATGAGAGACGGAAACTGGGAGTTCAAAATCGAGTTTTCGAGAGACGCCCACCGCCGAAAGATCCATAACACCTGCCCACAGGAACATACGGATCCATCGGCGTACTGTATATTGTGTTAAGTTATTGCATAAGTTTTGTCTGTTGCTCTTACAAAGTGTCCTTCACACAGGCTGTTACCGCAGGACACACTTACACACACACACACACACACCGCTAGATGGATGCATGCGCGCAAAAAACAAAAGCAAACACACCTGCTCAAACACCTGCTCTGAACCAAGTGAAATGAGAGGCTCAGACATGGGCGATAAAGCAAGTCTGTGTGAGAGAGAGAGAGATGGATAGGGAGAGCGGCTGGTATAATAGCACACAAAGAAAAGGTAGAGCAACAGACTTACCAGGGTAGGTGGAGGGATATTCATCTTCATTTGAGCTGAATCACTTTATCCCCTGTGGATGCTCATAGTGTGAGTGTGTGAGAGAGTGTGTGTGTTTGCAGCACAGAATTACACACAGAGATTACAGCCTGTCAGTGTATGCCTTTTGAGTTAGTTTAATCTGTGCATGTGTGTTTGTATATATGCATTGGTGTGAACGCCTCCGTCTTCGTTTTTCCTCTTGGCAGCATCCATTAGATTAGCGTCTGGGCTAATTGCAGAGGGCACTGCCAGACTTGCCGGGCCAAATCGCAGCCGACAGTCTGCTATGAGCTCCGTGTCTGTTACCCACGAGCACCACCTCGCTCTCTCACCCTTCCCCTGCTCCCTCCCTCCCTCCTTCTCTCTCTTTCTTTCCTTTTTTAACATGCTTGGTTGAACATCTTTCCCTTGTCATCTCCCCTTCAGACCCCATGCAGACCAGGCTTTCATCCAGACAGGCTCCATAACCCTGCCTCACACAGTCTGTTTTATTTTCTATACTGTATATTTTTCTTTGAGCCTAATCCACTGCACTGCGACTTATTTCTTTCCCAGCCTGTCTGGTTACAGTATCTGCAGTAGTAACGGAAACATCGCAGCATGTCTCCGTGCACGTGTCCACTGAGATTCTTGATCCAGGGATGAATTTACAAAAAGTGGGTGAGGAAAAGTTCATAAACGTATGACAACACCGTTGTTATTGATTACACCGGACATTTGACAAGGAAAGATGACGGTCAATATGTGTAGTGAGCTGACTTTAATCTTTACCGTCTGGCCTCTCCGGTAGAGCTTTCGCGGCTGTGACCGCTCCGTCCTCTTCGCAGCGATTGCCTCATTAACATTATGGTTCCCTTATAGCGTTGGGTTTAAATCTGAAATATTGCCAAATAGGTGTGTTTGCTTTTTGCTTCAACACCAAATCCTCCGCCATCGTCTTGTCTGTCAACTCTCTCTTGTCCCGTGGGTTTGGAATCCTGCTGCTCTGAGCTGAGACTCTTTACGGAGCAGACGCATTCACTGTCAGTTTCTATCGTCCGTCGTCTGACTATCTATTGATAACACGGCGCTGTTACGCCAAAATGAACTAAATGGGTTTTATCTCTATAAAAAAAAAAGCAAAACGACGCTGGGGACGTAATGTAAGCGGTGTGTGCCCGACCACCGTGTAACACCGACTACCGCGACACGCCTACCAGCCTTCCATATTTATTCTAACGAATGGAATGGTGCGTTCAAATGAAACCTGTGAGCTTGTGTTTACAACATGGGAAGTCGTGTACATGATATATTTGGCATTCAAGTGGTTAAGTCGTATATACAGTATATATATATAACCTTGCATTGCCTTCCTCACACTGACTCAACCTGCTGGACACACACCTGGTGTATCTTTTCAGATATCTATTATGCAAAGAAACAAGGACCTGATTACAGTCTGTGGTCCTGCCCCCTTCTAGTCGTCAGTAGCTCGGCTGTAATACATAATTAAACAGGAGCAAACATCACAGCGCTGCTGCTCTTCTTCATTTTCATTACTTTCCTCGGACGATCTCACAGTTGTGAGTTTTTCTTTTAGTTGTCAAAAGCAAAAAAAAATGTTTTTGTTTTTTATGTAAATGATGCAGAAAAAGGACTTTGTTGACGTGGAGCTTCAACTGTGATGAAGGCGTGTTGTTAATCTGACAGTTAAGTCACTTCAGATTTTACACGTCTAGATTCTTTTTTATTTTCCTTCGTCTCTCGTGTTAAATGTGTCTCTGAACTCTCCTCACAAGGTCTACCCTGGGTTTCCCCTGAAGCTCTGCATTTCATATCGATATAAACACGCACACACACACACACACACACACACACACACACACTAGTCACATAAAAGCATGAATGAGATGAAGGCGTCACAAGCAAAAAAAAAAAGGAATGTGAAAAATAGAGAACAATCATTAAAAGGACGCTTCCGGCGGTCCACTAATTACCCTCCCAAACACAGCGGCCTGATTGATGCGTACAGGAAGAGAGATTCTTCTATGGAGCGCATGCACATACACACACACACACACACACACATGCATACACACAGCGTGCGTGCACACACAAAGACACACACGCATGCAGGCACATCTGTGATCTCTTCTCTCTTTCACTTTACTTGCTGCTCTTCCAGATGCAATTGGATCACTAGTAAAACATTACATGTGCTCACCCAGGCGAGTGATCATGCTTTGTGGGTGTCATGTATCTAATAAGCGACATTTAAAAATCCTTTTTTTCTTTTTTGCCCTTGAGCTCACTAATGGGAGGACATGTTTGTTTTAATTCTTTCAAAACTCCCTTTTGACTTTTATCCTTCTGTTCAGTCTCTCTCTCTCTCATCTAATAATTAGAGCTGCACAGATACTATAATGTTTGAGGCAGGTTATGAAAACAACCGTTATATTCTTCTCTGTACTGTGACATTTTCATCAAACTGCTGTGTGGCATTTCTGTACTTTCCACTAAACGACCGGGTAAAGAGAATTGGTCTGCAGCTGCCTCTACATCCTCGTAAAGAAGCATTCTTTCAAGTGTGGGCTCGTTCGTTTTACAGAAAGAACAAACAAATTAGACTACAAGTCCTAAAGGAGGAAGCATTTCACCCAGAAGTGCAAATTTATTTTAAATATTTCACTTATATAAATTAGGGTCAATCGATTAAAATATTTAATCACGATTAATTGCATGATTGTCCACAGTACATAATCGCAAATTGATCGCATATCAAATTGGGAGTGGGCAAATATGCTGCTTTATGCAAATGTATGTATATATTTATTATTGTAAATCAATTAACAACACAAAACAATGACAGATATTGTACAGAAACCCTCACAGGTACTGCATTTAGCATAAAACAATATGCTCCAATCATAACATGCCAAACTGCAGCCCAACAGGCAACAACAGCTGTCAGTGTGTCAGTGTGCTGACTTGACTATGACTTGCCCCAAACTGCATGTGATTATCATAAAGTGGGCATGTCTGTAAAGGGGAGACTCGTGGGTACCCATAGAACACATTTACATTCACATATCTGGAGGTCAGAGGTCAAGGGACCCCTTTAAAAATGGACATGACAGTTTTTCCTCTCCAACATTTAGTGCAAGTTTGGAGCGTTATTTAACCTCCTTTGCGATAAACTAGAATGACATGGTTTGGTACCGATGGATTCATCTGATTCACATGATACCAGTGTCTTCACTTCATCTTTAAAACTGAGCCCACTACAACCTCCGAAAGATTGAATGTGTTAATGCGTGACGAAATTAGTTGCGTTAAAACTAATTTGCATTAATATGTGTTAACAGTGACAGCCCTAAAAATACTACATTGGATCCTTTTTACCAGGCAGCTTACATGTAGCCTAAATGACTGGAATAATATCCTGTATATATATATACCAGCCAGCGTGATTGCCTGCTCTTCAAACCACATGGGTACAGCCTGAACTTTTAGATTGTCTCTTCACTTTCTGTGCATCTTTTTCTGTCTGGCAAATTGATTTTCCTCGTGATTGGTTTGGCTCCCTGAGCACACGCCTCTAATTGTAGGCAGGGCGAGTGGTTTTCTAGTTTCATATGATACCTGTATCTTCAATCTAGCTTTAAACTGCATGTGATTATCATAAAGTGGGCATGTCTGGAAAGGGGAGACTCGTGGGTACCCATAGAACCCATTTACATTCACATATCTGGAGGTCAGAGGTCAAGGGACCCCTTTGAAAATAGCCATGCCAGTTTTTCCTCGCCAAAATTCAGCGCAAGTTTGGAGTGTTACTTAGCCTCCTTTGCGATAAGCTAATATGACATGGCTGGTACCGATGGAGTCAGCGGGTTTTCTAGTTTCATATGATACCAGTATCTAGCTTTAAAACTGAGCCCGCTACAACCTAAAAATCGCAAGATGCGTTGACGCGTTATTTTGGCGTTAACTTTGACAGCCCTGCTATGAATAAATTGTTAGTTGTTAGAACAACAGCTGTGCGGCAGCTCCAACCTCGTGTTACAACAAATAATCCTACTCAAGTGTGAGCTGCTCTGTTGGTTCTGTGGTGAAGGGCAAATGGGAAGAACTTCCCTGTGGGATGAATAAAGTATCACGTTATTGTATATGACATGGCTCATAAGTCTGTCTATGTGACAGAGAGGGTGAGCTTGGCTTGTTTTGCTGCTGCTGCTGCTGCTGCTGCTGCTGGTATCATGTCGTCCCAACACTGCCGTAGCCCCGGGCTCATCAATTCTGCACACAGACACGCTTAAAAACTATTACACCATGTACACCATTTGCACACATATATACATGGCATTTCCGCTCTTATTTAAAACACACGTACCGTAGAGCTCACTCACTCCAACCATCTCTGTGTTGACGATAACATCATCATGTAATAGATACGTTCAAACACCGCTTTCACACGCACACACACGGCAAACACCGTGGCCGTTCTCCTGTGAAAGTGCTTTGGGTTTGGGGGCACAAACAGCTTAGCCATGCTGTGGAAATGACTTGCTAACAGATGCCAGGCTCCGGCTGAGCCGCAACATCCTGCAGGCAACACTTAGAATAGAACGAATCCCTCTTTTTCCCGCTCTCTCTTTCTCTTCCTCACCTCCCTTTCATGTTATTCTCCCCCTTTTGATGCTTTGTCACTTCATCCCCTTCCCCACTCCCCCCCCCCCCCCCCCCGCCACTTTCTCTCTCGAGTGTCGCAGCGACGCCCTTTGCGGTACATTTCCCATACGGTTGAAGCTCACGCAGCTCTGGGAGGGCGACAGGTGAGGACGAGATCAAAGAGGGACCATTGTTGTTGAGCAGAGGCCTCGAGTCCAGCTGGTAATCCTGTTTTCGTCACATTGTGAACCAGTAGCAACTCCAGAGAAGGTTAAATGCTGTTGTCTTTCTCTCTGTGTGTGTTTTATCCAGGATGGTAGAGTACTCGCTGGACCTGCAGAACATCAACCTGTCGGCCATCCGCACAGTGCGGGTCCTCCGGCCCCTCAAAGCCATCAACAGAGTGCCAAGTGAGAACATTTGTTTTGTGTGTGTGTTTGTTTGTGCAACAGTGTGTGTGACTCCCTTTCTGTCAGTCCACATAAAGCACAAATGCATCTGCATGGAAATTCATGTATATGTATTACATCTCCGGCTTTTTTTTTTTTGGTGCACCCTCGTGCCACCTGTTTCCCCCCCCCGGGCATCATTAAACATTCATCTTATGCTTAATCACACAGCCCGCTCCGGCCCTGAGTCACAGCTTGATCAGATTTACAAACCCTCCATTAATGCCGCTCCACTGATCGGTCTGTGACCGTCACCCTGTTCCTCTCATCTAAAAACTCAACTCTCAGCCAAACTTCTTAACTCCTATTGATTCCTTTGTCCCGCTGCCCCAACAGGCAGCTCTTAATCATTGTGAGCGCCAATTAGCCGCCTGCCCGAGCTACAGTAGGTTCAGACCGGTCTGGTCGCTTCGTTCTAACACGTCATAAATCCTGTTTTATATGCATGTTATCAATTTTCTGTTGATAAATAATAAAAAAAAATGCATGCTTTATATCATTTTATACTTTTTCTTTGATGTTCAGAATATTGCTGCCACACCAGGAAAAAATAAAAACGGATCAGTATCATGTAATAATGTGAAAAGTTTATTGTTATAACAAGATATTCTCACGTTATTACGACATACAAACTTATGACATATAGCAAGAAACAGAAAGGCCGGTGGAACGGCGCCGCCATCCTCGCAGTGGGAAAGGAGTCTATCACCTATTTTTAGCAGGTTTTCCCGTGTTTAAAAAAACCCTGCATATCGCACTCATGTTGGTGGGGAAATAGTGTTAGAAGCTTTTCCTCAATACCTTAAAGTCACTGAGAGAGGCCGTCTCTTCCAAATCATGATGAAATGAGTCCGCAGCAGCAGATGGAGCTGATTGCATGAAAGCCCTGTTGCCTAATTCAGTTTGGGCCTTGGGGACAGATACTATAGGAGGAAGAAACCTTTCTAGTGACTGAGATCAAAACGCGGGAGGGAGATGATGACGATGATGACGATGATGACGATGATGACGATGACGATGACGATGACGATGACGATGACGATGACGATGATGATGACGATGTGTTTGAGTCTGCTTGTGAGATGCTCTCTGGCCACACAGGACCTTCAGACTGCAGGTGTTGACTGTTACAACACTTTTGCCCACAAGCTTATCTTCCTTTGTGTTTTTTCTACAAGCCAACATCTAAAGCTTTTCTATTCAATTACTTTTTACCTGAAAAGTACAGTACAGTATATACACCGATCAGCCGTAACATTATAACCACTGACAGGTGAAGACCACTGACAGGTGAAGTGAATAACATGGATTATCTCATTACCATTGCACCTGGCAGTGGGTGGGTGAGGGGGGGGGGGTATATTAGACAGCAAGTGAACATTTTGAACTTTGAACTTTGTGTTGGAAGCAGAAAAAATAGGCCAGCGTAAGGATGTGAGCCACTTTGACGATGGCCAAATAGTGCTGGCTAGACGACCGGGTCAGAGCATCTCCAGAACTGCAGCTCTTGTGGGATGTTCCCGGTCTGCAGTGGTCAGGATCTACCAAACGTGGTCCAAGGAAGGATAACCGGTGAACCGGCGACAGGGTCAGACCCGAGGCTCATTGATGGACGTGGGGAGCGAAGGCTGGCCCGTGTTGTCCGATCCAATAGAAGAGCTACTGGAGCTCAAACTGATGAAAACGTTAATGCTGGTTCTGATAGAAAGGAGTCAGAACACACAGTGAGGAGCAGTTTGTTGTGTATGGGGCTGCGTAGCCGCAGACCGGTCAGGGTGCCCATGCTGACCCGTGTCCACCGCCAAAAGCGCCTATGAGCATCAGAACTAGACCATGGAGCGATGGAGGAAGGTGGCCCGGTCACGTTTTCTTTTACATCATGCGGATGGCATCGAGTTGGACGTGTTGACTCGGCCTCCGAATTCTCCAGATCTCAATCCGGCCCCACCTCGCAACTTTTGTGCCAGATACCACAGCAGACATTCAGAGGTCTAGTGGAGTCCGGTGTATATCCTCTTGTTTTGCTTCTCTGCTGCCACCGCCTCCCTCTGAACGTCTCTCTCTCTTTTTTTTTTAAATAGAAACCTTTGAGAGGCATCTAAAATTATAGCTTTTCCTCTACATGGAGCAAATTTGTTCTGATTTTTGCTCACCACGAACGCGTCCAATCATGATTGAGATTCCTCACATTTAGTGTAATTACCTGAAAACCTGTCTTCAGTGGCGGCATTGATTTCAGTTTTCCACACCTTCCGAAAGGACGAGTTTCCGTTCAGGCTGAGCCATCAACGAGGAACCTATACTCGGTGCAATACTCAGCAGCAGCACTCATACAAATATGGATGTTAACTACATTATGCGTCAAGTGGTTTGATTAGAAGATATTGTGTGCAGCAGAGTGGGCATATAGTGTCTCAGGGACAAATCTGATTTTCTGGAGATGATTATGCATCATAGTATGGATCATCTGGGCTTCTTGCATATGCATAGTTGATGCTGCATATGCATGCTGTATGCATATATATATATATATATATATGTGTATGTGTGTGTTTGCATGAGTTTCTCTTGTTGGTATTAGTTCCTACTGTAGTTGTCTGCGTGATGTGTGCATACCGTTATGGTTTACGTTGTGTGTGGAGTCCGTCTCCTATCAGTGACCCCATTAGGGGTTAGGCAGCGTGGGGCTAAAGCTATTTGTTCCCTGTTTTGTTGGATCGTTACTTTGCCCACAGATACACAGGGAGCATGAGCAACATCCTGACCACTCACACACCTCAATTTGTAACCCTCCAACAAAATGACAGATAATAGTGCGGCGCCGTGTGTGTGTCTCCGTGTGTGTGTCTCCATGTGTGTGTCTCCGTGTGTGTGTGACTTCTTTCTTTGTGGAAATGGGTGTGAGATAGAGGGGAGCGCTATAGACAGAACAGGAGCGGGGGAAAGACAACAAACACTACAGAAGCTAGTGTTAGGAGGAAGAACTCTCTCTGGTAGAGAGCTGTAAATGTGTTTCCATTGTGGCGCAAGAGGAGGCATCCATCTTTATCTGGGAACAGCAGGAGAGCTGGCAAACTGGTGCAGCCACCAGGAGGGAGGAGAGAGACGGGGGGGGGCAGGTAGGGAAGGAGTGAGAGAATGAAGGAAAAAAAGGAGAGGACTGATTTGTGTGATAACATACTGTTTGTTTCCCCGACTGACTTTACTGCCTTTCTCTATAGGTTCAGTTTTAGAGCGTGAAGGTACAGATATTACCTGAAACTAGAAAACCTAAGTACACCATGTCATACTAACATGTCGGGAAGGAGATATATGAATGAAAATGGGTTCTATGGGTACCCACGAGTTTCCCCTTTACAGACATGCCCACTTTATGATAATCACATGCAGTTTTCGTTAATGCAGCATAAATGTGTTATTGTCTCCTATTCTAAAATGATGTGTTTGAATAGTTCTGCATACTGGGGTCCCTAAACAGTCTTGGAATTACATTAATTGGGTATCACTGTAAAGCTGAGACTCTTGTGGATCCAATGAGCCCAACTGTATTCATGTGTGATGATGTTAGTCCCCATAGGAGACATTTCATTGACCTCACTGTATAAATGACCTGTGGTGACCTCTAGGATAATCACAGCCTCATGGAACTGTACAACCACAAACTAGAGACCTAGAGCATTCAGAGGATGGATGGATCAAACTAGAGACCTAGAGCATTCAGAGGATGGATGGATCAGACTAGAGACCTAGAGCATTCAGAGGATGGATGGATCAAACTAGAGACCTAGAGCATTCAGAGGATGGATGGATCAAACTAGAGACCTAGAGCATTCAGAGGATGGATGGATCAAACTAGAGACCTAGAGCATTCAGAGGATGGATGGATCAAACTAGAGACCTAGAGCATTCAGAGGATGGATGGATCAAACTAGAGACCTAGAGACCCCTAAAAAAGACTAGAACATCTCTCTTGTGGGTCTCAGAGGGTTAATATTTGTGTTTTATTTGCATGTCCCTCTTTCTCTCTCTTTTTGTTCTTTTCTGTTTTCTTTCTTATTTTTGGCGCTCCCTATTTTTCGGCACACCCTCGGGCTGTGTCTCGTTCTCGCTCTCCCTCTCCCCCAACCCTCCCTCCGTCTCTCCCTCTCTTCACCCAATTAGGCCTAATGGAACAGTGGCCTAATGACAAGGACCCTGGGGAACAAACACATTTAGACTCGCCTCCAGCCGCCACCAGAGACACACACACACACACACACACCGGCGACGCTACTGCTCTCCATTTAATACCAGTTGACGAGACAGATTAGCCACAGGAGGGAGACAAATTAGCCGGAGGAGGAAGACGGGTGCATAAAAAAGAAATTTCCTCTGCGCTCTTGGGATAAAAATTTTATGGATTCCCAAGTTTCTTTGTTTTATTACTTTCTAATCCAACATTGAAACGTTGATGTCACGTTAACGTCAGTTCACAACGTGTTTCTCTACAGAGAGCCTGGACAAAGTCCTGCCCTTTGACCTCTCTTTACTGATCATTGGCTGAGAATATTTAACAAACAACATCTAATCATAACCAATTAATGAACACACACACGGTACGTTGACTTGATAAATGAGCCTCTAAACACGAGCACACAGATTTTAAATGGCACATAATCACTAATCTAGACGCAGTAAAAAATGAAAAGGGAGTGACAGCAGTGATTAACACCGAGACAATTACTGCTAGCATTTGTGTTTACTTGGTTTGTGTGTCGTGCATCAGAGGCCTGTACTACGAAGCAGGATCCAACGTACCCAGGGTATCCTCTCGTTATCTGGCTTAACTAACTCTAACAAACGAGAGATCATCTAGGCGGTCCTACGACGGTGGTTATCAACTCGGTAAATCAACCCAGGGTTTCTCAGTTCTGGATATGAGCACGTTCACATGAAAGGGGGCGGGGTTTACAGCATCTGACCAATCACAGACATGGACGAGTCTACTGTCAGCAGAGCGGCACATTATACACACTATAATATTAGACAAATACCAAGAAGTTAAACACATAATCCAATTAAAACCGTTGAAGCTGCCAAATGCAGGAAGGACAGCTGGCAAAAGAAAAAATTGTGTGTGAATGTGTAAATTAACAGATTCATTAATTTAACAGAACACTCAAAAGTCAGATCTAGTCGTCTAGTTGAGGCAGTGATTTATAAAAAGCTTTCAGAAGTGTAATAGATGAGTTAATCTAACGCTTCATTAGAGCCTTTGACCACAATATGGCATGTATGACTACTTCAGTAGCTGCGTCCCCGACTCCGGCGGTGTGAAACGGACTCGAGAGCAACTAAAGAAATAAACATAAAAACATAATTCAAAGCGGTAAACACCCACAGCATCCAGCCAGCTGTCCTTCCTGCATCTGTCAGTTTAAACTGTGTTGTTTTCAGTCTGGATTATGATTTTAACTTCTTCATATTTGTGTAATATTATCATACAATCCACTCACCGAGCTCTGATTGGTCAGTAGGCGGTGCTTTTATACAAGTTGATCTCTTATCTGAAACATAACCTGCTCCGGAGCAGGTTAGCTGTTCAGCATCAGTTACCATGGCGATCTACCCCGGTAAGATTCAAACCACCATCATAGTACGGAAAACCCTGAAGGGTTAAACCCTGAAGTTACCTCGCTGACCCTAAATCCTGCTTCCTAGTACAGACCTCTGGTGTTGGCATTCTTTAAATATTGCCTACATGTGTGAACATCATCATCATCATCATCATCTCTCTCAGCTTCTCTCCTGTCATTCAGTCTGTTGGCAGTTTAGACGCACTGTTGTGTTTATGACACATTAACCTACTGTTGAGTTGTTATTCACGAATCCCAGTATGGCTCTGAAACACACACAGATAAGTAGAGACACACATAATCACACTCATAGTAACACCAAAACACACACCTTCCTCAGGTGTCTCTAGCGGGGTGTGCTGTGATTTCATCAGTGGGTTTCCCCTCTCTCTCTCTCTCTCTCTCTCTGTCTCTCCCTCTCTCTCTCTCTCTCTCTCTCTTCTCAGTCCAATCAGCTGTCATTATGTCCCACTATTCACATCTCAATATGTCATCACTGCGGGGCGGGCCCCGTCCGCGGGGGATGAGGTCATCATTGTTCAACAGGGGACACGCTTGTATTTCTGTAATTAGGGTTCATCTAATCATGTAGCCTGATTACACTCGTTAGTTCACGGGGTGGACGCTAGTTAGTATCCTGTCAGTTTGCCGTCATCAGCACAATCTGTGCTGCTGTTGTGGATGTCTCGAACAAATTCCCCAACAACGTAGGGAATGCTTTTATACAACTGTCCTCTCGAAGTGATGTTCAATTGCTTCTAAATGGCAACAGGCACTGGGATGTAATAGAGCGCTGCAGGGATGACATGGTTTTGTAGGAAGTTAGCATCGCACTGGTTCCCTCAACAGAAAACCCAATGGGCTTGTTTCTTTGGGTTTTGGATTATTGCAGAAAATAAGCTCTGCGGCAAACAAACATTTCTGAAACTTACAGGTTTTGTTCAGCAAGATAATCTATACGAATGCAATCGTCAGAAGCAAAAAGCTAACGTTAGACATGTAGAAGTGGGATATTTACTGACATATTTCGTAGATCAAAACGTTAAAATCTCTTAAGCCTGTGTTGCCCACAGACCTTATTTCAGGCATCTAACTAAAAACCCATTGACTTCCAGACGAGGGAACAGGAAGTGCTAAAATGCTAACTCATTTCTGTGTTTTAGGACTCAATACCAGCTGGATTACACTTTTTACCAACATTTCTTTTGATTGTTTGTTTTTTAAGATTCAAATGATTCATATCATTTTTGCCTCTATTGGACAGTTGACAGTGAAGAGGCAGTCAGGAAATGGTGCGACAGAGAGGGGATCGAACAGGCAACATTGCGATTGTGTGGCAACCATTTTTTAATAAATGTATCTGGAAAGACGCAAAATATTCACTCTACAACATATTACATTTTTTCTCCTGATAATATCTGCTACTGAAGCACGATTGACGTCTTCGATTGTCATCTTTCGATGAATCAAAGAGCTTGGTAAAGGTTGGGGAACGATGCTGGTGTTGGTTTGAAACTGAAAAGTCAAGACTAACTTGACTTTTTTTAATATTTAACCAAAAAGCATGATTTTTCTGTAACCTTAACCAAAATGTTTTAGTAGCCAAAAAGCCGACCAGTCTAATGCGAACATGTGGAGCGGGAATATGAAAAATATGCGTTTGAATTTTCTGCGTGGCAACTATGCACACCGGCGATCTCAAGCCATATTGTGCTTTATTTGGTTGTTGAGGTCGTAGAAGTAGTAGTAGTGTTTGTCGTACCTTATTGCGTGCTGAGAAGGGGACGGCACCGATAGTCCCAAAAATGTCACATTGGACTGAAAAAAGCCAATTTGTGCAACAGTCCGTTACTCCGAAAACAATGTTCCAAGGTTTTCCCAACGTTCTTTCAAAACAAATTGGACAAAACTATTTAATCGTATATAATCAGCGATACTTTTAATGTTGTAGTAATTGGTAATAAGTCATTAGGTTTGGTGTGAATAGACAGATAGATACAGTAGGCTCCACATATCCAAGAGAAATTGTGCAAAGAGCAATCTAAATGCAAATGTTCTATTTCCTCATCAGTGATGTAAGCCTGTGATAATCCGTCATGTATGATTGATTGATCTGCTGAAACGCACACAGGTATGCGTATCCTGGTGAACCTGCTGCTAGACACTCTCCCCATGCTGGGCAACGTGCTGCTGCTCTGCTTCTTCGTCTTCTTCATCTTCGGCATCATCGGCGTGCAGCTGTGGGCGGGGCTGCTGAGGAACCGCTGCTACCTGGAGACCAACTTCACCATGTGAGTTAAACACTGTGGATCAGTACGTACGTGTGTGTGTGTGTGTGGGCCACATACTGAACGTTATGATGAGGGAGAGACCTCACCTGTATGCTTCCCGTTCTTCTCCCTTCTATCGTGTCATACTAGTGAAATTTAAAAACCATATTACAGTAATAAATCTATGACTAAATTGTGCAGTTTCCCCACGTATACTGTATGTTTTATATATCTGACTTTAGCACATACATTAGCATACTAACTGTCTTCCAGCGTGTCTACCTATTCCTCTTTCCATCTCTCTCTCAAGCTTCAAAGCGACAGTAACCGTACAGTTTTTCCTGTTTGCTGCTAAGAACGTGATTAGATTCCAGCTGCACGCCTCCATATTCATGACCCCCACATGACGGCGTCACCTGCTGCGTCTGTGCGTGAGTGACATTCACCACCAGTATTCAGGACTATTTGATTTCATCGCTCTCCGTTTCCCTTTTTCTTTATGCTGGCATCAGCTGGCTATAGAAAGGCCTGATGTTGTAATGTGTATATAAGCTACTGTATACTACTCTGGGCGTCTGTGCGCTGTCTCCGGTTATGCTGACACAGCGTAATGATAGATCTGATAGCCAGATGAAAGGGGACACGTGTCCGCCAGCTGGCACAGTCCAGCTTTGTCCTCACCTTAAACTTGAGAGGCGACATTAACCGTAACAACCTCCACAGTAATCACATCACAGGGTCACTTTAACCAATGGTTTCTACCTTTATCTCCACTGGGCTGAAGGGGGATCCTATAGTTCTTACATGGGGTGAAGTCAAAAGACAGAAGTTTGATCAGGAGGATCAGCTCCAACGTTTTGATCCAGCTTTAGAAAACATGTTCCTCTCCTGGTCAGCAGATTGTTGCTTATTATTGAATCAAAGTATTATTTTTGCATTATTATTATGTTACTGACACATTATGCAGGTTCTCTGAGGGTGCTTGAGTGCTTAATTAGAAAGGTCGCAGTGAGTTAGCGCTCGAGGGCTATTATGCTAAGTAAAGGGCTAACGTTAGCGCTCTGAGAGGTTGTAATAGAGTGGGATAAGTGTCGCAGTCAAGTGCAGCTTTCACTTTGCCATTTTACACCCTCGATCTTTTGATCTCTACCTTTCTCTTTCCAGGACTTATTACGCCTTATTCCTGCCTTCGCACTTTATTCTTTTATTGTTTTTAACCAAATCTCCAATCGGACTCCCGTCTCAGTGTCCATCTTTAACTCTATGTGCTCCTTTACCTGTACCTCTTCTTCTTCTTCTTCTTCTTCTTCTTCTTCTCCTTCTCCTTCTCCTTCTCCTTCTTCTTCTTCTTCTTCTTCTTCTTCTTCTTCTTCTTCTTCTTCTTCTTCTTCTCCTTCTTCTTCTTCTTCTTATCCTTCTTCTTCTCCATATTCTTCTTATTCTTCTTATTCTTATTTTTCTTCTTCTTCTTCTTCCCCCCACATTTTATCTCAAAAACTGTATTTTTGACAGTATTCTGATTTCTATCCTCATGTGAACCGTTGCAGTGTCTGAGGTTGTGAGTTCGAGACCCGATCGAGGCAGATTGAACACGCTAAAGCCTTAAAGGATTAATGATGATGGACCGTCCTTTACTTCTCATTTATCTTCCTTTTTTCATCTTCCTCCTCAAAATGCCCATCCCCCGTCCCACAGGTCCTTTATTTCTGCACGTTGAAAAGAAGTCCATAAAGATATTGGGCATTTTGCTGTGAGAGTGGAGACACATTCACACCTCTAAGCTGCCAGACTTCACAACCCATCTTACACCAGTGGCCCCAGAGAGCGCGCCAACGGCACTTCAAAAACCATTTTTTATTGGAGTTTGTCCCGTGCACTTCCAAAGCAGGATCACGCATGTAGGTCTCTGTTTATCCTCCTTCGTCTCCCTGGTGCGTCTTCCTTTTCTGCCACGCAATCTTCCCCCTCCCGACTCGTCCCAGAGTGCCTCTTTTCTCTGCTACTACAGTATGTAGCCTTGATCCTTCCCTTCCGTCTCGCTCTCCATTGGCAGGTGTGTTCTCAGTGTGATGCCAGGTTTTACTCTGCCATGCTGCGCGATGCCAAGTCACCAGCAGGGGGGCAACAGCCTTCATTCATGCTCCACTACTCTGACAGGGTCCCTCTCTCTCTCTGACTTATTCATTCTTTATCCCTTCCTCCACTTTAGCACCATTAGTAAATATTTGAATGCCACTGACAACCTCTCTCTTACGTCTTTTATGATCATCTCTGTTGTCAGTCCCTTGTGCCCTCTGTTGGATTACAAAAACTCTACTGTGCTGTAAGCCAGTGTAAGCTCAGCGTGTCTCAGTGTATATACCTGTATATAGTGTATAAACTTTGTCAATCAATGCGTGGTTCCTAAGCCACTCCCAATGGGACGCGTTATAGCCTGATGTGGACACAACTGTTACTATCGATCCTGGAATTAGTGTGCATTCAAGTGTGTGGTTTGCGGTTGAGGTAAAAGGAGAAAATCTCCTCCTATATATGTCAGCAGTATCTATCCCACTATTGACTTGGGGGGGATCAAGAAAATTGGAGAGACGGAGGAATGGGGGGAGATGAGTGGAAATGAGAGAGAGGTGGGGAGTATCAGAAAGGGAGGGAGAGGGGACTGGAAAGGAGAACAAAAGAGCCCATAAAGAGGGAATCAAGAGGGAGTAAAAGAGTTATAAGGTGTTAAACGCACTATAAGGGAAGGTTGTACTCTATGCATACAGAGCTTGAAATGTAGGTGAGTATATCAGGGTAAACGGGGCTTGATAAGTCTCTCCCTGTGCAGAAAAAAATATAAGGAAAGAGGAGACTGATGTGTACAGAGAAACAGGGATATAATGTGAGGAAAGACAACACAGAGGCAGCAAAAGGAGGGCTGAAGGGACAAATGGAGACGGTGCAATGAGTAAATACTGCAGGTCCAGTGACCCTGAATGTGCAGCCAATTAGACCGTTGTCAGGCTATTAAATAGGCATTATAAATTGTTATAAGCCCAATTGATGTGGGTCAATAGGGGCCTACTACGCCTATTAATAGGTTTTATCATCTATTCACATGGTACATCACCGAAAGAAGGTATAAAAGAACACGACAGCGACCTCTAGCAAAACCAAAAATGTGTAGTTGTCTTTGTGTTCGTAGTTATTTTAACTGTGTTTTGTGTTTTTAACTACAACCTAAAGAGGTTGTAGTTTTGTTGCCTAAACCTAAAGAAGTTGTAGTTTTGTTGCCTAAACCTAAAGAAGTTGTAATTTATTGCCTAAACCTAAATAAGTTGTAGTTCTGTTGCCTAAACCTAAAGAAGTTGTAGTTTTGTTGCCTAAACCTAAAGAAGCTGTAGTTTTGTTGCCTTAACCTAGAGAAGTTGTAGTTCTGTTGCCTAAACCTAAAGAAGTTGTAGTTTTGTTGCCTAAACCTAAAGAAGTTGTAGTTGTGTTGCCTTAACCTAGAGAAGTTGTAATTTAGTTGCCTAAACCTAAAGAAGTTGTAGTTGTGTTGCCTAAACCTAAAGAGGTTGTAGTTTTGTTGCCTAAACCTAAAGAAGTTGTAGTTGTGTTGCCTAAACCTAAAGAAGTTGTAGTTGTGTTGCCTAAACCTAAAGAAGTTGTAGTTTTATTTCTTAAACCTAAATAAGTTGTTGTTTTGTTGCCTAAACCTAAAGAAGTATTTTTAATTGTGTTCAAAACGTAATGTTTTATTCAGTTTTACATGTTAAAACGGGTCGTTTTTAAGTTTCAGTAGGCGTAGTAGCCCCCTAATGACCCACATCTATGGTGCTTATAGCGACTGATTTAATGGCCTGATAACAGTGGAAACGGGTGCAGCCTGTGTGTTCAGTAATGGGCCCGCTGATGGAGAGGCTCTATTCTTGTCCTCCCCAGGTCCAGGCGGTTGGTATGAGCATCCACAGCCCGCCGTCATTTACGCCACAGTCATGTCTGATCACACACTCACACCTAATAGGCCTCGCCGACTGGCTCAGTGGTGCTTGTTTTCCATTTCCCAAGACCCTTCTCCCTTATTGTTTCCCTTAATTTTGGCATTGGTTTCATGTTCTGTTATTACTATTTCTCTTTAATTCATTTCAGCAGCAGTTTTTCAATTGCTTTGCATTTGCATTCTTCCCTTCGCACTTTCAATCTGGATTGTGTTGTTTTCATGGAGGCAAGAGTGCTTTGAATGCTTGACTTTTTTTTTTCTTCCTCTGTTTATTGGTATTTGTGATGAAACTTGTACTCATAATATCCCCATCAGCACATCACTGTAGCGCTGGCAGACTACTCTCCCCTTTTTAGATGTATCCACAGTGAGTTCCCAGGTGGATGTGAAGTGACAGACTCTTTGGCATGCTTCCATTAAAACTGAGAGGTATGAGAGACGATGTCAGGAAATGATGAGGTGCTTCAGATGATGGCAATCAGTCAGATTCAGAGTTTAGAAGATGTGTGCCATTAAGTTTGGCAGGAATCAGCTACTCACTCACTCACTCACTCACTCACTCACTCACTCAATAAAGGGGTGCATACAGAGAGCGAATGAGTTCATTCAGTGTGTGTGTGTGTGTGTGTGTGTGTGTAATCTGTTTTTGTGCTGATTTCATGCTAGGGCACACACACTATCTCACACACGGTTTCCACATGACTTAGTTTACATGATTAAACAATCTGTATTCTGATGCTAAACATGCTCATCTCCGATCATGAGCTTGTCAGCTGGTTAGTTAGCGTAGGAAACACCTTTTTCTGTTTTATTTTGACGTCATACAGCTGCTTCTGTATCAGGACATCCCACAAAGATCAAGAACACAAGGATGAGATTTAGGGCGGCAACTAACGGTTATTGTTATTGTCGATTAATCTGTCGTTTATTTTCTGGATTATTCAGTCAGTTGTTTGGTCTAGAAAATGTCAGAAAATGTCAATCAGTGTTTCCCAAAGTCCAAGATGACGTCCTCAAATGTCTCATTTCATCCACAACTCAAAGATATTCAGTTTACTGTCACAGAGGAGTAAAGAAACCAGAAACTATTCACATTTAAGAAGCTGAAATCAGAGAAATTTTACCTTTTTTTTTTTAAACAATTGCTCAAATCGATTATCAAAATAGTTTTAATTTAATAGTTGACAACTAATCGATTAATCGTTGCAGCCTTAATGGGAATATTGTGGGATATTGTTCTCATTGGAAGATTATGTGGACGTGTCTTTTCAGAGCTCATGGTTCTCATTAAAATCCCTATACGTCTGGACACACTGCATCTCAGTCCCGGTCGAATGAGCTCCACGTTTTCAGCAGGTGATCAGCACAGAGCTGTCCATGTTTCAGATAGCACGTCTCACTTGTTATTTCTGTTTTGTCAAAACCATTTATTTATTTATTTATTTATTTGACAGCATTGGTTGAACATCCTGTTGTCAAGCACTTGTATTATTTGCTAGAATGGCTGCAAAGGAGAGCAGCTCTTTACGTCTTGTTTGAGAACATTGAAGGCAAAGGGTTAGATAGATGTTAAATGGTGCAAAAAATAACTCTCATGATGTGGTGATGGTTGTTTGGAACGCTGCCACCAGAAGTCCTCTGGGTCTTCACAATGGATATGTATTGGTTTCAAATGAGATGGCAAAGCCAACTACAAAGAGGAAATACCAAATAGTTTAAAGATCTCTGGTTCAATGACTAACATAGTTTAATAGTCTACCGACGTCTGCTGTGAAACTTCAGGTGGTTTATTTAGAGAGGCATTTTGACACCTGAACTCATAAATAAAGGAATATAGTAGGGCTGTCAAAATGAATGTGTTCTCACAACTTACGATTTTTAGGTTGTAGCGGCTCAGTTTTAAAGCTAGAGTGAAGATACTGGTATCAGAAACTAGAAAACAACCATGTTTAGCTTGTAGTGAAGGAGGTTAAGTAACACTCCAAACTTACGCTAAATTTCGGCGAGGAAAAAACGTCACGGTCATTTTCAAAGGGGTCCCTTGACCTCTGACCTCCAGATCAGTGAATGTAAATGGGTTCTATTGGTACCCACGAGTCTCCCCTTTACAGACATGTCCACTTTATGATAATCACATGCAGTTTTGGGGCAAGTCATAGTCAAGTGTTGTTAATTCATTTCCGATAATAAATATAAACATACATTTGCATAAAGCAGCATATCTGCCCACTCCCATGTTGATAAGAATATTAAATACTTGACAAATCTCCCTTTAAGGTACATTTTGAACCGATAAATAAATGTGGGATTAATTGTGATTAACTATGGACTATCATGCGATTAATCAGGATTAAATATTTTAATGGATTGACAGCCCTAGAATATATATATATATATATATATATATATATATATACATGACGTCTTAGGTGCTCATTTTGTCGTGGCCTGACCAACGTATGACCCCACTCCTTTGGTTTTCTGCACTAGCTTTAGGCGGTGTTCGCTGGTTCACTGCTGCATCAGGAGAAACACAGACTGTATCTCTTACAGCTCCATACTGATTCATTTATTAGTGGAGTAAGGTCAGCAGCTTCTGGAGCTCCTCTCTAGTGTTTTTAAACTAGACTGGGTTGCATACTGTAAAGATATGCTTGTGTGTATAAGTGGGAGTGAAAAGGGAATAGAGAGAGGATGCAGGATCATTTGCATTCCTCTATTCAATGGTGCATTTATCCCGCAGGCTGGTTGAGTACTTCACATTCTCCCCTCTCGACTCTCCTCTCACTGAAATCCTCATGAAACTCCCCATATGAAGGAGTGAAGGATACAAATGTAGATATTATAATATACACAGATCTGATATCATAACCAACAAAGTTTCTCTCGTTGTCTCCGACCCCAGCTCTTCAGGTATGACCCCGCCTACTCCGTACTACCAGCCAGAGGAAAATGACGAGCGCCCCTTCATCTGCTCCCTGGCGTCCGACAACGGCATCATGTCGTGCAACGATGTGCCGGCGAGGCGAGAAGGAGGACGCACGTGCTGCCTGGACAGGGAGGACGCGCTCCACAGACAGTCGCTGGGCTTGAGTCCCGAGCCGCTGGCCAACGGCAGCGGCCCCGGCGAGGCGGTGGGTCTGTGCATCAACTGGAACCAGTACTACACTCGATGCCACACGGGAAGTACGAACCCCCACAAAGGTGCCATCAGCTTTGACAACATTGTCTACGCCTGGATCGTCATCTTTCAGGTATGTTGTATATAACTTTGAGAGGTCAAAGTGAGATCTGATAATATGACAAATCTTTTTATTATGGATACTAGGGTTATTAAAGGATAGTCGATTTCAACAGTTATCTAAAAGACTGATGCGATGTTGATCACGTAATTGCTTTTGAACACAAGATGTGTTTTTCGGCTGATTGAACTATTCAAATCCAATCCAAAGAATTCATTTCATTTGATCACTAAAGCACCAATCCAATCATTTCTACTCTATTATTTGACTATGTTCATTAGCTCGGTCCATCAACTAGGCTGCACAAGTAAAGTTTCCAATTATGTTCTTTCTGCTGAGAAAGCCCTGTCACCAAATGCGTTAATGCTTATTTCTTAACACTCATTCCTCCTACGTAGGTGATCACGCTGGAGGGCTGGGTGGAGATCATGTATTACGTGATGGATGCCCATTCCTTCTACAACTTCATCTACTTCATTTTGCTCATCATTGTAAGTAAAATTCATTATCGTTGTTTATTTATTAGCACGCTACATCCTTACCGACTGACGCATCTAAGTGTGCAGTGATTAGAAAATGGATAAATGAATAATGAAGTGTAACTGTACTTAGACAGTCCCTTATTACATATCCAATATATGTGGACTCCTGCCATCAATAAATTGAATTAGGATATTTCCTGTGTTAATAGACTTATGAAAGTCAATAGTAGCATAAAGGACCGTCTGCAATCAATGTCTGAGGGAGGGAAGGAAGTGGATGTTATGTAAATGTATCTTTGGTGATGAGTAGGGGGAAAAAAGGAAGAGAGGAGGAGGAAGGACAGCTGAAGAAGACGAGAAAATGTATGACCAAAAGAGAAAAGTACTGTGTGCACACTGAGCTAGATCAGCTCTTTGCGTTCAGTGCCAGATGGTGGCACAACGAAGGTTGTTTAATTCTGCACTCGCACGCCGTCGGCTGTCTGTAACACCGGCGTTCAGCAGCAGACGTACAATAAACGTCCCGGAGGTTTCCCACCAGCAGGTGAGCACAATACGAAATAGACACGCCGCCTTTTGTAAAGCTTGAAAATGAGAACGAGAGGAGAGGAAAGGAGGTGAGAGAGGGGAGAACTGCAGAATGATATTGAAGAAAGACAAGTGAGAGTAAATGAATGAATGGAAGGTGAGGAAACGCAGCGATCAGTAGCACAAGCACACGGTACTGTAATTCCCACACTACACGATAATGAAAAGGAACCAGAGTGCAAGACCTGCCCCGCAAAACACTCTTTTTTTTCCCCGCTCACAACATTGGCCCTGAGAAGATTATTGGCATCGTGACTGCAGCTGTAAATTTCACCCTCTCTTTGGCAGATGTGACCTGAGGTTGTCATCGCCAGTGTAAACACCTTTTGGCGCCCAAAGATAGTTGACACGGTGTCACAGTGTAATCACTTTTGCCTGGTTTATGCTGCCACATTGATTGCAATCTCATGGCCTGTGGATTTTACAGCTCAAAGACTGTATATGAGAAGTGAACAGTGGACATAGTCACCGTGACATCGCATATTGGTTCGTGGTCTGCTGTTTTGAAGCCTCTGCGCCATGCATGTAAAAAGAGAACAGTGTTGGAGGCGGGGCCCCGTTCATTCAAATGAAAGTTGCTCAGTGGCGCATGAAGACAAAATGGCTCGACTTCCGACTGGAGAAGTACCCGGATCTTCCGGTGATCTTCCGCATCCATTGGGCCCACGAAGCAGGTGTAGTAGCGTCTACTCGGTGACATTGCTTGGTCACAGGGGGCACAGCCGTCACGCCGTCGTCACGGCTCGCTAACTCCGCCTCCTAGCCCTCGCTCCAGCCTCGGTCTGGGTCTCATTCACATGAACAGAGGAAGGGAAATAACTCTGGCTTCAGCTATTAGTGCATTTTTAAAACTTTAAGAACCTAATGATTTAAATAAGGACTATTAGAGTGTTCGTACCTCAAAAAAAATGTATTCGCTGAGTTCCAGACGTCTCTTTCCCAATGTAAGTCTACGGGAAAATGTCTTTTTGGGCCCAATGGCATCACGTGACGGACACGGAAGTTGCAGTACTGCGTTTGGCAACTACGAAGATTGGCATCAACGACCGGGCTTGCTCTGCGTCGGTGACAGATGTGGCTGGAGGCATTATGTTTTCAGGTTGTCCGTCCGTACGTGTTTTCTTGGATGTGAATCTCAGGAACACCTGGAGGGAATTTCTTCAAATTAGGCATAAACAATTTATGACAATTTTACACAATTGTCTAACAGAATAAAGTGATGATGTTGTGGACAGACATGCATGTAATATGCAACTGGACTGGTTGGCAGAGGCATACAACCGCGAGGTGGTAATTCTAGTATTGGAATCAGAAGTGACATGAAGGGATGAAGCTAAGTACAACGCTGATTAAGACATTTTTTAGGCGACCAAAATGTTACGATTAACTTTCATGAACTGAAAACACACTGTGAAAGAGTTAAAGCTGTAAGATGAAAACACGCACAACTCCAAGACTGGACAACGCCGTGGTAGCGGTACCTGCTTTATGGTCTATTTGACTCTAAATGGGACCATAATTTACTAAATGAACATCATGCTGTATTGAAGAAGACTTGAAACTAGCGATTGAGACCATAAACTCATGTTTACAATGTTTACTGAGGTAATAAATCAAGAGGTAGGCTCATTTTCTCATAGACTTCTATACAATCAGACTTCTGTTTGCAACCAGAGGAGTCGCCCCCTGCTGGCTGTTAGAGATAATGCAGGTTTAAGGCACTTCAGCATTGGCTTCACTTCTCAGACCTGGAGGCAACCCACTAATATAGCCCCATACTACAGTTACAGTAATATCAGCGCAGGACACATAGAATTGAACAGATTACATCCTGATCCGCAGTCAAACTTTGTCACATTTAGGCTCTGAGAACTGAGCAAACATGTTCAATATTCAGAGCTCAATGGCTTAGACAACATCTGACAAGCAGGCAAACACACCGCAGCTCCCTTTGCGGTGCATGATTGATTGACTGACACTAATGTGCCGCCCCCTTTTTGGATTCCTTTGCGAGGGCTGTTTGGCAACTTGTAGTCAAAGGTCCTGAGGGATGCCTCGGGAAGTGTTGCTGACACTATAAGAAGTTTTTCGGTCAGGCACTTCAACGAGCCCCGGAGGTGTTGTTAACACAGCGAGGGTCACCTTGACTCTCTCATTCTTTCATTTTGTAGTTATCCAGTTTCTTCCTCTGTGTGTGTGTGTGTGTGTGTGTGTGTGTGTGTGTGTGTGTGTGTGTGTGTGTGTGTGCGTGTGTGTGTGTGTGTGTGTGTCGTGATGAAGTTGCAGCTTGTTAGTTGATCCTCTAAGTGTGTCTTCCCAGATACAAAACTCAGTTTGACCTCCAAGGTGTCAAACATCATCTCTTATCTGCTTGATACTTGATATACTGTCAAGAGCGCGACCTAAAGTCTCTTTATTGGTGTCACATTGAAGAGTGTGGGTAAATGGATTAAAGTGACTTAGAGCTCAGTGCTACCGAGAGGGCAATTATTAGCAAAGTGTGTGTTTGTGTGTGTTACAGAGAAAGATAGATGTTTGTGACAGCTGCTATGGAAGCACACACACACTCATGCAATCAGCTGTAAAGTGAGCCTGCCATCTCAATTTGTGTATGCGAGTGTGTGATCGCACATGCTTTTGTCTGTTTGTGTGTTTGCATGCATGCATAATGCAGTGATCATCTGAATGCGTGATATTGGACTGCCCTCCCTGATTATGCGCAAAGCTGTCTACTGATCAGAATCACTCTATACACACACACACACACACACACACACACACACACAGATGCAAGCCTGGAGGGAAATCAAAGCCCACCACACCTGCAGACCCGCTTTGACCCACAGGACACAGATGGGCATCTCTCCTCCCTCTCTACCTCCCTGCTATGTTTCCCCTCTCCATCTCTGGACTCGTTTTTTCCATCCCTCCCAGCTCCTCCAGTCTTTCCTTCACCTCGTCCTGCATCTTTGATCACTGTGGATGAAAGTCTATAGGCGGACGGTTTGGATTTGTATATCCATGTTCATGTTTTATTGAGTGTTCCCGCTCCAAATGTTTTGGCCTTGTAGGTGTGTGTGGGCTAGGGATGCACCGATAACACTTTTTTTCAGACCGAGTAAAAGTTCTTACATTTGGGTACTCGCCGATACCGAGTACCGATACCAGTACTTCTCTGTGCCAAAAGACCCTCGTTAACAGCCAGCTGGAGGGTGTGAGCGTCACACGGCAGGCTGGGGAGTCCCACATACGAGGCGGTGCGCCGCCACCGGCTCTAGGTCGGTTTGGAAAGGCTCGGGGGCGAAGGTGGCTCGCGGCCGCAGCTTTACAGCGCTCACCGCCCGGACCTTGCCGCACAGTGGACAAAGAGCTCGCTGCGCCCTCTCTCCCCTCTGGGAAGGGACCGGGCCCCCTGCTGTGCAACTGTCGACCGGGGCAGACTGTCCTCAGTGCGTCTGAGAAACGTCTTGAAACACGGACCAAGGAGTCTAGCGCACACGCGAGTCAGAGGGTGCAAGCTAAACCCTGTGGCGCAATGAAAGTGAGGGCTGGTGCACGCCGGCTGAGGTGGGATCCCGACCCAGCGGGGTTGGGCGCACCACCGGCCCGTCTCGCCCGCATCGTCGGGGAGGTGGAGCGTGAGGACCCGAAAGATGCTGACGAGAAGTTAACGTCACGCTGCCGTAAAGTGGTATCGGTGCTGCTGTTTTGCGAGTACGAGTACATGAGCACAGTTTCGGACCCGATACCCGATACTGGTATCGGTATCGATGCATCCCTAGTATGGGCGTCTGTGTGTTTGTGTGTTTGTGTGTTTGTGTGTTTGTCTCTCTGAGAGCTTTGTCCAAGGAGAAACATGTTCAGATTTGTAATGAACAATACCGACACTCTGCTACAAGCAGCCCCATCCATCCAGCAGTGTGGTTTTTGAGTTGTTGAGCATTAGGCATTATTGATCTAATCATTGTTCCGTAACCAGCTCAGAGTAGTCCAATAAAAGTCATTTTAGCAGTCCTGCAGTGATTCCCATTACTGCCACTAAAAGGGTCAGCCGACACGTACCATCCACAACGCAACCCATCTCCTCTCTGCAACCATCCCTCCAACCCCTCGCTTAGACTCAGGAGAAGAAAATGAAAGCTCTTTAGTGAAAAAAGAGTAAGAGATGTGTGTTGTGCAGCATGGGCAGGAGGAAAGTAAAGAAAGATATTGGAGGAGTAGGGGCTGACGGGAGGGAAAGTTAAAGTCAAGTCAGAGTCCGAGAATAAAAGGAAAAGAAAGATAGCCAGACGCTGAACTGTGCTTTGGGCATGTGTTGGCTCTGTCTGTCTGCTCCAATCAGCCTCGGTTTGGTGGAAAGCCAGCCCACGGAGACCTTTAGCATGTGTGCTAACATTTCTACAGGGGGATTGGCACACGTTATTAGAATCAGCAAGTGTGTGTGTGAGCTTGATGTGAAAAAACAAGTCTGTATTTACCATTGGAAAATCAGTTCTTTACATATTTCATGTTTCTTAAATGAGCAACATGTGCTTGAGGCTGATTATTTAAATAAGACAGCGGTTCTTATTTTGAGTTAGGGCTGCCTCTCGGTTTAGTTAGTTCAATCTGGATTTCTGCACTAACTCTCTTTCTTTTCAACAGAACAATTCATTCTTCGGGCTCTTGTTCCCTGCAGTCATTTTCCACCGTGTTGCTTTATCACACTTCATGTACTCTACATCTGGACTCACCTCCATACACGCTCTAACTTCCTGTTCCTTGTTCCACATCCACACAGATTGGTTCATTCTTCATGATCAACCTGTGCCTGGTGGTCATCGCCACCCAGTTCTCGGAGACCAAACAGCGGGAACACCAGCTGATGCAGGAGCAGAGGGCGCAGTGCCTGTCCTCGTCCACCCTGGCCAGCATGGCCGAGCCGGGAGACTGCTACGAGGAGATCTTCCAACTGGTCTGCCACGTCCTCCGCAAGGCTAAGAGGAGGTCGGCGGCGCTCTACTACACGCTGAGGGGCAAACCCCCGCCAGCTGGTGGAGGCAGGGGTAACAGGCGTGGCGGAGGGAATGTCAACGGAGAGCGGCATCATTCCAAGCACCCAAAAAGTGAGTAAGAGGGCCTCAGCTAATGGCATGTGAATGTGTCTTATGTAACATTTGACATTTCAGACAGCGTGTAATTGAAACCCAGTCGCCGGAAAAAATGCTGGCATTGTATGTTTCTGCAAACCCCGGAACATGTTGAATGTCGACTCTTCTGAAACAAAAAAAACGTTTCAGAAATATGTTTCATATCAGCCTCGAATCACGCTGCAACAAGAGAACTTGGTTAAGGTTAGAAAAAAGATCATGGTTTGTCCTTAAATAATAACGTATCAATGTCCTACGTCCTAGCATACGTAACAGCGTAACGTAACAGCGTAACAGTGTGACGTAACAGTGTGACGTAACAGCGTAACAGTGTGACGTAACAGCGTGACGTAACAGCATGACGTAACAGCATGACGTAACAGCGTGACGTAACAGCGTAACAGCATAACAGTGTGATGTAACAGCGTAAGATAACAGCGTAACGTAACAGCGTAACGTAACAGCGTAACGTAACAGCGTAACGTCACAGCGTAACGTCACAATGTAACTACTGTAAATAAATAACATCCGCCCTTAGCTGACTTTCTTACGTAGCGTTATGTAACAAGCGTGAACTCAATGTTTACTTTGTGGCCACCCTATTTTGTCTTTCTTGCTATTTATATTCATTATTATACCACGTAACTCTCATTATGACACGGCTCTGTTGAATACTCAATTCTGATTGGTTAATTATGGCATTCTATGGTCTGTTATTTCTTTACAGCAAACTGCTGCTATGAATAAAAACGGCGTTGCTATGGAGGCAGTTCTGATCTCTGAATACAGCGAGAGGACAAACGGAAGCAATACAATCATTTTTAAATCAATAAAATATTATTTAATTCAATATTTTGTGTCATATTATGGTTATCTTTAGCAAGTAGCCGTGTGAGAAGCAGGATAATGTATCAACTTATCCGTAGTTTGGAGAAACGTACAACGCCAAAGATGTGTCCTGTTCCCTGGGCTGGTAATGTGTAACAGTAAGAGTTGAATATGTTTTAGCTACTTTATAAAAACATAGTGACGTCCTGACTTCATCGTCTAGTTCATGTATAAAAATGCTCACACAATGCTGGATGGTACTGTAAGATAAATGAAATACGATACTTACTAGGTATGACTACAAATGTGGCTGCATCTTTTGGAGTTGCTTTGAGGGGTGATGTTCTGTTTACTGTTGTCAAGGTCAAGCTTCTACTCCTCTGTTCAAAATACATCGTTGAAACCTTTCTGTCTATTCCCATCTCTCTAGCCTCCCACTGTCCTCACCAAGCAAACAAACAGGACCACGGCTCTCCGCCGCTGGCCAACTCCATCAGCTTGTCCGTCCCCCAGAACCCCGAGGACTGCCCTATGTGTGCGTTATCACTGGAGGAGGGGGTCAGGGCCGCGGGGGACTCCAACGCCAACGGGGAGGAAGACGAGGAGGATGCGGTGAAAGAGACGGGCAAGGAAGAGAACCATCTGGAGGAGAAGGGAGACGGAGAGAGGAAGAGGAAGAGGACGTGCTTTGGACATTGTATAGACATTTGGAATGACATGAGGAGGAAACTTTGGGGTATTGTGGAGAGCAAGTACTTCAGCAGGGGCATCATGATCGCTATCCTCATCAACACCATCAGCATGGGCATCGAGCATCACAACCAGGTAAGATGATATCACATAAACTCTGTCTATGCAGGGACAATATGCTATTTTAAAACTGAAGCGAGGCCTTTATTTATTTAATCTACTGTATTTGTGAACTGATTTCAAACATCTGGAATTTGCCAAAAAAGATGGTGAATGTTTTGGATGTTGGTAAATACAGTGCTCGTTGTAGGAATATGCCTTTACTCCTTTAGACTGACATGCTATAGTGTCAATAGAGTGCGTAATCATTTCTCACTCCCACAAATCGCAGCAGCCTCGGCAGATAAACCGCTATCACTGCTGATGAAGTGTTGCTGCTGGAAATATCATAATAGCCGACGACATTCAGAAGGATGAGCGTGGGAGCAGAGCATCGCCGCCGTGCCGTTTCCTGACAGAGGTGTAAACATTTAGCCTCGCGGTAGACGAAACCGAGCTGGCTTTTAACATTGGCCAGGCTCCTCAGAGACAGACAAGGCAGGTGTCTGAGAGCGGGAGAAGCCTGCCAAGACTACACATGCACGCATGCATATGAGCGCGCACGCGTATAATACATTTGTGTCCAGTGTGTTGCATGCACACCAACCAATATCTTTTTTGTTATTTGTGTGCAACAGAAAACGTGCAGGTACACACACTAGCTGTTACATAAAAGAGCTTCCTCTCTCTCTCAACTCATGCCATCCTACTCCCTCCCTTGCTAATTTTACTTCCCTTTATTTTCTCCGTAAATCCCTCCGTGCACCTTTTCCTTTGCACGTTCCTTCTTCTCCCCACCCCCCACTCGCTCCTTTGTTCCTTCCTTCCGTCCTTCCCGCCTAACCCCAAGTGCCTCTACTGTCTGACTCTCTTTTACCTCCCTCAGTTTCACCCTGCGTCTCCCCTCTTCTCTCTTCCTTCTCTCTCTCTCTCTCTCATCCACCCACTCACTCTTTGACAGCGTACAGAGTAGTTGCTTTCTCTCATCTCTGAAGACTCTAAAAATAAAACGCTGGTTCGGGGAGGAAGAGGAGGAGACGAGCGAGATGGGAAAGAGCGAGGCAGACGCCGGTTACACAGCAGTTTTTCAGCTCAATTCCCTGTGTGATTCTGTGTGTGAGCGAGCAAGCGAGTGCGTTTCAAAGTAGGCATGTATGCAGATTTGCATGCACACACTCGCAGACGCTTTGTCTGTCTGTCTGTCTGTCTGTCTGTCTGTCTGTCTGTCTGTCTGTCTCTGGAGTCGTTCTCCCTCCACAGTTTTCCACAGGCTGACACAGAAGCAGTGACACAAGTGTGTGTTTTTGCTCTGCAGCAGAAAGTCTCACTGCTTGTGTTCTAAAACAGGAACTCTGGAGCTGATGTGCTTCTCTCCCATCTAACCACAGGGCTGCCTCACTCGCACCACACCCTGCTTAGAGGAAATGTTCATGTCAAGTGTGTGGCTTCAAATACAAAATATTCTGTAGAGATATGGCTTGCAATTTTTTGTTGTTTTTTTTACTCATTTAAAGCTGCAGTGAGTAGAAATGGAGCGAATATGATTTAAAAAAGTTATCTGGTAACACTTCATTTTACAGGTCTGTAAATTTCATGGTAATTAGGTGATAATAAGCAAGTAACCTTTTTTAAATTTCTTTGGAATTACTGCCAAATTACCTCAATATTTACCTCAAAATGTATCAAAAATTACTTTATTATAAACATAATTTAATAATTATATGCTAAAATAGCATCTAATGGTTAAAGTAGGGCCCTGAGGCTTGAGGAGCGGCTGTGCGCTGCACAAACTTATAGAAGACACTTCTGATCAGACCCAAATCTCCCCATTGTGTGACTTATTGTCTACAGTAATGTAACCTGGTAGCTGATGTCATGATTCAGGGAGCTTTTTAAAGAAATTTCAAATAAGTAATTTGCTAATTATCATCTATTTATCAGCAGACATGGAAATAAAGCATATCAATTAACTTTTATTCTTTTCCTGGAAATGTATTAAATAAATTACCAACTATTTGGGAAATATAATTATTAAATAATGATTATAATAAAGTCATTTTCGATCAATTTTGTGGTAAATATTGGGGTCATTTGGCAGTAATTCCATAGAAATTTCAAATAGGTTACTTGCTAATTATCACCTAATTACCATGAAATTTGCGGACCTGTAAAATGAAGTGTTACCAGTTATTTTAATGAAACAGTCTCTATATCCTGACAGTAGTGCATGAGACAGGTAATCTGAAAAAAATCATGTTCCTCTGTGTCCTCCGGTGCTCCTAACGGCATCTGCAAGATTTCACAGACCGGACGAAGACAACCAATCAGAGCTGATCTGAAGTCTGCCGTCTCTGAGCAGCTGTCAATCACTCGCAAACTCCGATCACACGGTCAAACTAGGCAGCGCTGATCAAATCTGAATCAATATTCTGTTACTGTAATGCCTATTTCTCTCCTTAAATATTTCCAGAAACATCTTGTAGCGTACTGTTTAGCTGTAAAATGAGAAGGTTTGTTACAGAGATCTGTTGAGGAAATACCAAGCACCGCCCACCACCCGGAGCACAGCCAATAAGAACGCTCTCTCTCTGAAATGACCTGTGATTGGTCAAAGTCTCCCGTCACAGACTAGATGTTTCAAAGCCTGAAAACAGAGCCATGAGGAGGAGCAGAAGTCTAGTTTTCTCTCAGAACTCTTGAATTACAATATGCTGAAAGGTTATTATGGGATTGTTTTGCCCAGTGACGCCAAAAATGTTCTGCCTCCTGAAGCTTTAAGTCATCAAATGAAAGTTTAAAGACGAGCTGCCTATTTGCATTCATGTTACGTGTGTTCGTCTCGACATCTCTGAGTGGAAGAGACATCGGCACATTGGAATTCAAGGCGTTGGAAGTTGTAGCTCATTCATTCATATTCAAGCAACATTCACACGCTGAGCGAGAGCACATTTCTTAAGAAGAGAAACAGGGAGAGTATTATATTTGCATGGTGAGGATAAATTCTGCAATATTATTCAGATGGAGATGGAAAATCAGGGAAAAGGTGGAAATGAACACGGGAGCAGCTACAAGGACACGCGGCGGTTAGGGAATGAAAGGTCAAGAAGAAGAGAAGCAGAAAGGGGGCGAGAGAGCAAGGAGAGGGAGGGATGATGGTGTTTGGTCTGATTTAAACTGTGGTGTCAACGGCTGTGATGGTTCTGTCAATAGCAATACATCTCATATCTTGTGTTTGTACTTAGGACTAGTGAGTGAGCTCTGGACATGGGTCAAGGTTAAAGCTGAGGGATGAGACTCCATTTCTCCCCCACATTCCCCGTCCTCTACTACAACACATCTCTTTTCACACGTGTTTCATGTGTGTGCGTTACAGTACCGAGCTCAAACGAGTCCCGTTTATCATTCTTACCCTTTCTCCCCCTCTAATGTAGTATTTTCCTCTCCTCTCCTCCATCATGTCATCATCATCTACTCCTAAACAATCCCTCCGCTGGCTCCTCGTTTTCCCTCTCCTTCCTCCTACCGTTCTCCCTCCTCTCTGATCGTCAGGAGGATATTGATTGGGTAGAGATGGGTCTGCCTGATAATGAGAACGAGAAAGAAAAAAGGGGATGGAGAACTTAGAGGGGGGGGGGGTGGAGATAGATTGGGAGAGAAAGCGGATTAGAGGAAAGGGTGTGTGGGGGGGATGGGAGGGCTGAGAGTGTGTTTTTCTCTGACATGCTTTGCTAACTTTGGCAGGCCGAGCTGGCTATTTCTCCATCGGCTTTGAAACTGAAATTCACAGGGGGTATCAGAGAAAGCATCTGATCCATATCGTGCATGACACACACTCACTCACTCACACACAAATGGAAATAAACCCCGCATTGACTGGAGTGTGTGTGTGAGTGTGTGTGTGTGAGTGTGTTTGTTTCATACATGTCACCAATTCCAGATAACACGCTCCTCTATTCAGCCACACAATGTGCTACACAGACGATACACGCTCTCCATTCTCTTTCTCGCTTTGCTGTTTTTTATTTCTGAGTTTTTCTTTACAATTTCCCATAAACAGCTGTGCTAAAAAAAAAAATGTTTACCTGTGATCCAGTCTCTTCCTCTCTGTCTGTCTGTCGTCTCTCTGAGATGAGGTGTACAAGCATTAATTTTATTTGCCAGGTAGGAGAGAATCTCTCTTTTCAAGTGACTGACAGTTTGAGTGACAGTCTTTTCAACACAGGCGGAGAAATGGGGATGCGTACACGATTGTTTTCTCTCAGTGGCTCCATCGTCTTTTGTTGCGGCAGTGCTGGTGGTGATTGCAAAGCAGTGGTTTAATATCAACGGTGTTTTTGTTATCTCTATGTCTGTACCTGTCTCTCCTATTCTGTCTACACCTGCTGGTTTTTGTTTCCCCCCCCACTCACCCATCTGCCTCCGCCCATGCAGCCCGAGGAGCTGACCAACGTCCTGGAGATCTGCAACATCGTCTTCACCAGCATGTTCACCCTGGAGATGATCCTGAAGCTGACTGCTTTCGGCTTCTTTGAGTACCTGAGGAACCCCTATAACATCTTCGACGGCATCATCGTCATCATCAGGTCTGCAAACTCTGAAATGATCTGCTGATTGTTCCGTTAGGTTGTGCCTAGAGTGTGCCGCAATTTAATGAATATAATATAATTAGGGTTGTCAAAGTTATCGCGATAATAACACGTTAACGACAATTCATTTTAATTTCTTTAACGCATTAACACATCTTGCAATTTTGAGGTTATAGCGGGCTCACATTGGTACCGGAGGAGGATAAATAACGCTCCAAACGAGGAAAAACTGTCATGGCCATTTTCAAAGGGGTCCCTTGACCTCTGACCTCCAGATATGTGAATGAAAATGGGTTCTCTGGGTACCCACGAGTCTCCCCTTTACAGACATGCCCACTTTATGATAATCACATGCAGTTGGGGGCAAGTCATAGTCAAGTCAGCACACTGACACACTGACAGCTGTTGTTGCCTGTTGGGCTGCAGTTTGCCATGTTATGATTGGAGCATATTGTTTTATGCTAAATGCAGTACCTGTGAGGGTTTCTGGACAATATCTGTCATTGTTTTGTGTTGTTAATTGATTTACAATAATAAATATATACATACATTTGCATAAAGCAGCATATTTGCCCACTCCTATGTTGATAAGAGTATTAAATAGTTGACAAATCTCACTTTAAGGTACATTTTGAACAGATACAAAATGTGCGATTAATCGCGATTAAGTAGCCCTAGAATATATATATCTATACTGTATGTATAGATATATATATATATATATAATGGAAGGTGATGTCTTAGGTGCTCATTTTGTCGTGGCCTGACCAACGTATGACCCCACTCCTTTGGTTTTCTGCACTAGCTTTAGGCGGTGTTCGCTGGTTCACTGCTGCATCAGGAGAAACACAGACTGTATCTCTTACAGCTCCATACTGATTCATTTATTAGTGGAGTAAGGTCAGCAGCTTCTGGAGCTCCTCTCTAGTGTTTTTAAACTAGAGAGAAAAAATACTATATATATATATATATATATATATATATATATATTGCATAGTGTAAAGATATGCTTGTGTGTATAAGTGAGAGTGAAAGAGGAATAGAGAGAGTATGCAGGATCATTTGCATTCCTCTATTCAATGGTGCATTTATCCTGCAGGCTGGTTGAGTACTTCACATTCTCCCCTCTTGACTCTCCTCTCACTGAAATCCTCATGAATCTCCCCATATGAAGGCGTGAAGGATACAAATGTAGATATTATAATATATAAACAGATCTGATTCCATAACCAACAAAGTTTCTCTCGTTGTCCCCGACCCCAGCTCTTCAGGTATGACCCTGAAGACCAATTGATTGACAGCCCTAAATATAATATTTACAGAGAATACAAATCACTCCACGGGAAATGGATGTCGTCCAAATGTAATGATTTTCCAACTACTTTACATCTAATTGAGTTTCAAGACGTACTTTCATCTCCAGGAATCAGACAAACCGACCGCTCCAATTAGATGTTCCTCAAGGAGCTTTGCATTAAATACATCCCTTCTTTTATGTGACAAATGTTTAATATAGGAGCTGTCTAGCAGCGTGGGGATCATGCAGCAGTAGTCCTTATCACACCAGTATGGATTATGTGTAGTAGTGTATTTTTATTTAGTATAAAGGACTGACTTATCCTCTTATCTTCTCTTATCTGGTTTCTCCCATTTCTATTGATTTTTATTTATTTTTTTAAATCTTCCTCTCCCTACATTCCCTGATTATAACATATCAATCAATACTTCTTTCTCTACCCATTTCTACCATATTGTTTCTTCCAACCTTGTCTCCATCTCTCTCTCTGTGTTAAACACACACCCCCGTGCAGCGTGTGTGAGATCATCGGCCAGGCTGACGGCGGCCTGTCAGTGCTGAGGACCTTCAGGCTGCTGAGGGTCATTAAGCTGGTGAGGTTCATGCCGGCGCTGAGACGGCAGCTGGTGGTGCTGATGAAGACGATGGACAACGTGGCCACTTTCTGCATGTTGCTTATGCTCTTCATCTTCATCTTCAGGTAACAGTGGCATTCATTTATGTGAACAGAGACTGAGACAGTGTGTATATACCGTTTCTGTGCCTGATGAGTTTAACAGCCTGAGACAGGTTGTTTTGTTGCAACTCCAAACCGTTCAATAAAATAAATAAATAGAATCAGTGGTAGAATATCAGCAGATTAGATCTCGTATCTGAGCGCGGTGCAGACGGTCGTAGCCACAGGCCACAGTTTGTGCAAAATAATAGGATTAACTTCCAATTATTGGAGTTCTACCCTATTTTTTGCCCAAACCGTGTCTCAGCTGCGTCGAGGCTTTTCTCTCTGACCTGCCTCCTTCTCCAGGATTACTGCGGCCATGAAAGTTATGAAGGCCTTAACTTGTTTGTCTGTCTGTCAGCTGTCTGTATTTCACTTCAGTAGACTTTTTGGATTTCCACTAAATTAGACAGACAGGCCTCGGGCCAAAGAACAATGATAACAGCAAACTGTAGCTATTAATCCTACAGACACTGAGCTCAAATTCTAACGGCATGTTTTAATGCATTGGTTTCATTTGTCTTCCAAATCTTTTTTTTGTTGTTTTTTTTGCAGACATAGCAAAGGTCATCATATCAAATAGAGAACATAACTGAGTGTTCGTGACATGAAATACCCCCCCAACCCCTGCCTACCCCATGTTGGTCTTGGCAAACGACAGAAAAGAAAAGAAAAAGAAATAATAAAATAAAATAATTTAAAAAAGTAAATAAATAGAAAAAATTAAATAAAATAATTTTAAAAAGTAAATAAATAGAAAAGATAAAATAAAATAATTTAAAAAAGTAAATAAATAGAAAAAATTAAATAAAATAATTTTAAAAAATAAATAAATAGAGAAGATAAAATAAAATAATTTAAAAAAGTAAATAAATAGAAAAAATAAAATAATAAAAGAGATACAAATATATATTAAATTAAATAATAGATTCTGCTTAAAAAAGAAAAGAAAAAATAATAATAATAAAATAAAATAAAATAATTTAAAAAAGTAAATAAATAGAAAAAAATAAAATAATAAAAGAGAGAAAAAGTATACTAATTAAATAATATATTCTGCTTAAAAAAAGAAAAGAAAAAATAATAGTAATAAAATAATAAAAGAGAGAAAACATTTTATTAAATTAAATAAATTAAAATGAGCGTAACGTTTAGTAAGAGTAAAATAGTCAAATCTATAGTATTGGTTGGATTTAAGGTAAGTGAGCTGGAGAGAGACATATCAGTGTTAGTAATAGGCCATAATTAAAGTTTATTTAATTTAATTATGGCCTATTGGTTTGATTTATAATATTGACATGAATATCTTTAGTTTTGAGTGTAAAGATTGTAACTGGTGCTCCTTCACATGAATTCAGTAAAGACTCATCATACCAGTGATTCCACTAGTTGAGTTATAAGTAACGGAGCCGGAGCGTTGTCCTAATGTTTCAACATTATTCTCTACAATTAAAGACGCTATAGATTTGCATTTGCATTGTACATAAATTAATATTGGGATGCAGATGCTGAAAACTGCAATTACAAAAACATAATAATAATCGCTCAGCCTAATCTCTCCTCTTGTTAACCTCCCCCAGCACGTACACACACCTCACTCTGTTTCCCTCCAATTCCACCTCCGTGGGCGATAACCGAAAATGAAGATAGCATTAACAGAATTATTGTTATTTGAATAATTTATCATAATTGTTGCAAGTGCGCTCGTTTTTGCATGATAGATATGAGTTCCACAGCAGCGTAATGCTATTACCCCAATCCTGCTGGCATCTTTATGTGTGTGTTTATGACTTTGAGTGTGTGTGTATATACTGTATATATATGCCTGCCAACCAGCTTCTGCAGCAGTAAGGCAGATGGCATCAGAGCTTTTAGCCAGCTAATGCTAGAATGAGCAAGCAGCATTTGGCCTATACATCTAGCCGTTGTGGCTTTTAGTGCGCAGTTAATGTAAAGTACCACTCGACTAAGATTTAAACTTTTAAAACCTCTCATAAACTCCCAAAGGAAGCAGCGATGAATGAGTCGCCTGGCTCTAACAGTCTTTGTGAGGACAGCAAACAGATGGGAGGGAGGGAAATAGAGCTTTGAATGAACATAAATTGAAGACTGTAATGGTTATATAATGGTTTATGAGTGGAAGCCTAACCCATAATTCTTCAAATTGTCTGCAGGTGTCGTAAACACAGACATGTCATACCTAAATGCATCATACTCGTATTCTATGACAGCATGTGTGGCTGAATTACTGGAGTAATCCCTTCTTGTGTTGCAGCATCCTGGGGATGCATATCTTTGGTTGTAAGTTCAGTCTGAAGACGGACGCAGGAGACACGGTGCCTGACAGGAAGAACTTTGACTCCCTGCTCTGGGCCATCGTCACTGTCTTTCAGGTACAAATAGATTAAACCTTAGACTGTATATAAAGATGGACGACGCGTCTCCACTTCCTCCCGCTGTACAGAAGTGAAGCCAACATATCCCGGTATACCGGAGCTGCCATCTTGAGATTTTGACGTGGAGCTTACATGTCGTCCATCTTTATATACAGTCTATGTTGTCGAATGATTTTCCACATGACTTTTTTTTAAAGATTTCGACATTATTCTTTTTTTAATGATTTTCGACATGACTTTTTTTTTTCGACATTATTTTTTTTTTATGATTTTCAACATTACTTTTTTTTTTTTTTTTTTCGACATTACTTTTTTTTATGATTTTCTCAACATTACTTTTTTTATGATTTTCGACATGACTTTTTTTTTTAATGATTTTCGACATGACTTTTTTTTTTAAGATTTTCGACATGACTTTTTTTTAATGATTTTCGACATTATTTTTTTTTTAAGATTTTTGACCTGACTTTTTTTTTTTAAGATTTTCGACATGACTTTTTTTTTTAATGATTTTCGACATGACTTTTTTTTTTTTTTTTTTTTTGACTTTTTTTTTAATGATTTTCGACATGACTTTTTTTTTAATGATTTTCGACATGACTTTTTTTTTTTTTTTTACTTTTTTTTTAATGATTTTCGACATTACTTTTTTTATGATTTTCGACACGACTGTTTTTTTTTTTTTTTTTTGACATTATTTTTTTTAATGATTTTCGACATTACTTTTTTTATGATTTTTGACATGACTTTTTTTTTTTTTTTTTCGACATGACTTTTTTTTTTAAAATTTTTCGACATTATTTTTTTTTTAAATTTTCGACATTATTTTTTTTTAAGATTTTTGACGTGACTTTTTTTTTTTTAAGATTTTCGACATGACTTTTTTTTTTTAATGATTTTCGACATTTTTTTTTTTTTTTTTTTTTTTAATTTTTTTTTAATGATTTTCGACATGACTTTTTTTTAATGATTTTCGACATGACTTTTTTTTTTTTTTTTTTTTTTACTTTTTTTTTAATGATTTTCGACATTACTTTTTTTATGATTTTCGACATGACTTTTTTTTTTTTTTTTTGACATTATTTTTTTTAATGATTTTCAACATTACTTTTTTTATGATTTTTGACATGACTTTTTAATTTAAGATTTTCGACATGACTTTTTTTTTAAATTTTCGACATAATTTTTTTTTTAAGATTTTCGACATTCATTTTTTTTAAAATTTTCAACATTATTTTTTTTAAAGATTTTCGATATGACTTTTTTTTTTTAAGATTTTCGACATGACTTTTTTTTATGATTTTCGACATACATGCTCACACTTTCAAAACTTTAGCCTCACAACTTCATGAAGTTATATGTGCTTATTTTTCCTCCGTGTGTGTATATTTTCTGTAGATCCTGACTCAGGAGGACTGGAACATGGTGCTGTACAACGGCATGGCGTCCACCTCGCCCTGCGCTGCTCTCTACTTCGTAGCTCTTATGACGTTTGGAAACTACGTGCTCTTCAATCTGCTGGTTGCCATCTTGGTCGAGGGTTTCCAAGCTGAAGTAAGACATCGTGGTTTAGGGCGTTTAGGGACGGAATGCACTGTGCAAAAGACAAATAAATAAAAAACAAATGTCATATGGGGATAGGCCAGCCAATCATGTCCTGTAGTGAGTTTGTTTGTTGTGCTGGAAGTGAGGATGTGATGCAGGATGTGACACAATCAGTCGTATGTTGAGTTATTCGACATGTTGCTCAATTTAAAGAAATACACCTTGGATATTAAAGGGATAGTTTGAATGTGTTCAAGTGGGGTTGTATGAGGTACTTATCCATAGTCAGTGTATTACCTACAGTAGATGACGGTCGTCATCCAGTTTGGAGAAGCAGACAGGAGTTATCACAGGGAAGCAAAGCAATGTACTGCTGTGGACAGGGCCGGCAGCTAAACGTATTTTAGACACCTAAAAGAAAGCCTCACCTAAAAAAATCAATATCAGTGTAAGTGTACGCTATATTTAGAATATTTGCACCGCTTTACCTCGCCGTGAAACAGCTACTGAGTCTGACAGTGACGTAAAGCGGTGAAAATACTCTAAATATAGAGTACAATTAAAGTGATATTGTTATTTTTTTAGGTGGACCTTTCATTTAGGTGTCTAAAATCTGTTTTGCTGCCGTCCACAGCAGTACTTAGCTTTGCTTCCATGCAGTAACTCCTGTCTGCTTCGCCAAGCTGGGGCCCGACTATCATCTACTGTAGGTAATACACTGACTATGGAGAAGTACCTCAAACAACCCCACTTCAAAACACCAGAACTATCCATTTAATGGCCAAACAAGTATATATTTATCCTTCTTTCGAAAAAGAGCAATAAATAAATGAGTAAAAAGATGGGTTGAATATTGAACCTCAGTTTTTTAGAGCTAGATTTGACAAGTGAAATGAGTTTGGTAATAAGGAGAGGACGAATGATTGGCAGTTCCTATTTAAATTAGCTTGTGATTGATCATTATTTCTACACTTCCTCCGGCTCTCTGCTTCATCTTCTCTCATGTCTCCTCTTCCTTGCTGTGCCTCCTCCTCCTCCTCCGTTTCTCCCTGTGTCTCTCTTCCTCTCTCACCCCTTCATTTTCTCCCCCTCTATCTCCCACACAGGGCGATGCGAACCGCTCTTACTCGGACGACGACAGGTCTTCCTGTAATTTCGAGGAGAACGATAAGCAGAAAGACTCTCTGCAGCTCTCAGGTATTAAAATGCCTCCAGGAGCTTTACGGCATTTATTGTTTAATAAGGATTGATTTTTCTTCTCAACTCTGAATTTATATGACCTATTACAATAATTTACATTTTTCCACCTCTCAAACGAAAATGTCAACTTTAAGCTAACCACGCCTCGGTGAAATAGTGTTACCAGACATCATTTAACATTAAATACAATTTCACTTCACTTCTTTTGTGATTTTCAAACAAACAGTTTGACTTTTTTAGACTGAATTATAACAGAATATAACAAAACTGTCCTTTGCCTGCGTCAGTCTGACTGGTATAGATGCTACCACTGCTCAAAAGAATTACGGGAACACTTAATCATCACATCACATTCATCTGCTTGTGTCCGTGTCACTGGCGCCCTGTTATCTTCACAGATGAGAGCAGGTTCACACTGAACACACGTGACAGGCGTGAAAGAGTCTGGAGACGCCGTGGTGAACGTTATGCTGCCTGTAACATCATCCGGCATGAGAACGGGGGGCGCCAATGGCGAACCTGCCAATTCTGGCGTTCTCTGGCGAATGCCAGTGGAGCTGCACGGTGCTGGGCTGTGAGCACGGGTCCCACTAGAGGACGTCGGGCCCTCATGCCACCCTCATGGAGACTGTTTCTGACAGTTTTGGTCAGAAACATGCACCCCAGTAGCCTGCTGGAGGTCATTCTGTAGGGCTCTAGCAGTGCTCCTCCTGTTCCTCCTCACACAAAGGAGCAGATAGCGGTCCTGCTGCTGGGTCGAGGCCCCGTCCAGCCCTCCACGTGTAACGGCCGGTCTCCTGGTATCTCCTCTGTACTCTTGAGACTGTGCTGGGAGACACAGCAAACCTTCTTGCGACCGCACGTATGGATGTGCCATCCTGGGGGAGCTGGACTACCTGTGCAACCTGATTGGGTTGCAGGTACCCGCCTCATGCTACAAGTAGTGACACGGACACTACCAGAACACAAAACTAGAGAAGAATCAGTCAGGAAAGATGAGGAGAGAGCAACTGTCTGTGGCCACCACATGCAGAACCATTCCCTTTTTGGGGGTTGTCTTGCTGTTGCCTCGCATCGCACCTGTTGTCACTGTCATTTGCACCAAAGCAGGGTTCACAATCACTTGTGCTTTCTAAATAGACAGATTGATATCCCTGAAGTTTAACTGACTTGGTGTTATACTGTGATGATTAAGTGTTCCCTAGATAGATAGATAGATAGATAGATAGATAGGGTTGTAGTGTAACCAATCCTCCAGCCTTTCAGCACTCCAGTAAGCTATCAGCTGTTCCGTTGTGCCTCGGGCGTTGAAAGCATCGCCTGTCCACAACAAACATTGCTAACCATCTTCGTCCTGTCTGAAATGTACCTGCTTTAAATAATGCATGTCTTGATGCCACGTCTCCATCCAGCCCTCGTCTCCCTGTGGGCACAACAAAAGTGAACTCGCCAACAAACGGGCCAAAGCGTCGTGCAGTACAGAGCAGCATTTAGCGTCACATTAGGGAGGCCTCTGATGATGTCTGATCACTTTCTTTCTGAGCCCTTTTAAATGTCAGCTTACCTGAATAAAGCACCTTTATGAATGTTAATGGTTCCCAGAGACCTATTCCAACCGAAAGATCTGTTTGAGAACGGACAAACGGCTGGCAGATATTCCTCTCTTTCATCGTTACGAGCTCCTCTCTGGCTCCTCCGAGGTGATTTAGTGTAAATTAAACCTTCCTCTGCCTCTCTGAGCTGGCCATAACATTGTTTTAGGGCAGTTATGTTGTAAAGTGATGGAGAGTGCCGAGAGAAGGTGCAACCGAAGGGCTTGTTCTTTCTTTCTTTGATTGTTTCCTCCGCTCATCCATCTTATCTCTCTCTCTCTTCCTCCCTCTCGTTCTTTTTCTTCCATTCTCATCTTCTTTCCTACAGACCCAAAGATCTGCACACTAACTCCTAATGGACACCTGGACTTGTCCCCGCTGCCCCACGGCCTGTATCCAGGAGAGAGGTTGACCTTTGCTCTGGGCTCCAGGAAGAACAGCGTCATTTCTCTGGGGAGGGCCAACTTGGAGCAGAGGGCCATGGTGAGTGGAAAAGACTGTTTAAAAAATGTCTTTCACAAGGACAATCATTTGCTGCAACAATATTATTATGTTAAGTGATGCGGACAACCAGGGGGGGACAAAACAAGGCACTCCATCTTCAGGTGAAATGATATTATAAGTTTATTCTTATAATATCATTTCATTTTAATATCTTCAGATGAAATGATATTACAAGTTTATTCATCAAGCATATAGGGAATCTAACTGACCGACACGTATCGACTCTAGGTCTTCATCAAGGGCGGTCCCGACCAACTTTACTATCTTTCAGAGGTGAAGAGTGAAGCTGCAGATATCAAATGAAATCATTGGTAAACATAATAAACGTCATAGTGAACGTCATGCTTGTCAGGAAGGAGGATACATAATATTTCTGCATACTTGGGTCCCTAAACAGTCTTGAATTACATAAATTGGGTATCACTGTAAAGCTGAGACTCTTGTGGATCCAATGAGCCCAACTGTATTCATGTGTGATGATGTTAGTCCCCATAGGAGACATTTCATTATAGTGAGACCATTTTTTGACTGTATAAAATGACCTGTGGTGACCTCTAGGATAATCACAGCCTCATGAAACTTTACAGCCACAAACTAGAGACCTAGAGCATTCAGAGGATGGATGGATCAAACTAGAGACCTAGAGCATTCAGAGGATGGATGGATCAGACTAGAGACCTAGAGCATTCAGAGGATGGATGGATCAAACTAGAGACCTAGAGCATTCAGAGGATGGATGGCTTTCCTAGCTAGATTGAGACAGTGAGGGGGTTTCTGAGCAGTTTTACACTACAGAAGTGCTAGCGATCCAATCGCCGAAAAATGCAATTCTTGCAGAAATCTCTAAAATGTCAAAGAACAACTTGACACACAGTGCTGAGCTGCATCTCAAATTAATCTTCAGGTTCCCAGCTTTCAGATGATGTACACCACTTCTATGTGACATCTACTGTTGATCTGCTATCTCCCCCTAAAGGCCCCCTGGACCCTCCTAAAGAAGAGAAAACGGGTCTATTGTGGGTCTCAGAGGGTTAAGCAAGACTTCCTGGATTCTGTTGTTTGTACTTTCCCCTGCCTCACCAAAGAGCACCTTTATCCATCATGTTATGTTATGTGTCATTATAAGATGTGTGTTCATTGGATCGGTTTCATTTTGTTAAGTAATCCAGACTGCCAGAGCCGATCGTAGTGTGGCTCAGATCGTAGTGTGGCTCAGAGTTTCATGGAATAGACCTCTCTGTCTCTCTCTCTTTCTCAGTTTCCAGGTCGAGGTTACCACAACTGGGGCCGCCCGCTTCCCCCCCACGCTCAGGCCTTGTGGGCCCGTCGCTCCAGCTGGAACAGCCTGGGAGGATGCCGGCCCTGCTCCTCCTCGTCTCCCTCCGCCAGCCCGGCCTTCACCCCCACCTCTGCGAGGCCCTTCTACGGCCACGGCCTGGGGGGTCTCGGGGGAGTGGTCGGAGGAAGCCTTCGTATCCGGGGTCCCCGTGCCTCTTCATCCCCGCACCGCCACCTCCACCTCCACCACATCCATCCGGACGAGGAGGAGTCTCTCCTCTCTCCTCCTCCCGCCGTCGCTCCACGCTCTCTTCACCTTCCCCATCCCATGCTCTCGGGTCCCTTTGTACCCAGGAGGGACCGCAGAGCTCTGTCATTAGAGCTGCCCCACCCGCTGCAGGTCCCGGGACCCCCGCACCTTCCTCCGCTGCTGCCGCACCACCCGCTGCCCCCCGTGACGCTCCACGCTCACAGGAAGAAGAGCTTCTCTGGTGGGATGGTGATCAGTGGTGGTGGCGGTGGTGGCGGTGGCGGCGGTGGTGGGCTCGACAGTCTGGGTGGCTTAGGAGGGGTACATCAAGACTGTAATGGCAAGACTCCTCTGTCTCAGCTTCTCCAGCCTCCTCCTAGACACCACACTGAGCCGGCTGGAGGGCCCAACCCCCAGAGCCAGCTGATGGCCGACGTCTTCCCCCAGGTTAACACACGCAGCAAGGACCGCGAGGACCTGGACGATGACATTGAATATGTAAGTCAGCGTTAAGACGGAGGGAATGAAACGGTAATAGCATTAAGAAAAGCCTGGTGAGTAACTGCAGGAAGCTCATGCAACCATATGACTTCCCCCTGATACGACAGACTCAGATAAACATCCCTGAGACGGCATGTAAAAAGAACAAAGAACCCTAACCCAGGCTTGTGATTCTCAATAACCCAACCATTAGCTTTTGTGTTAAAGTACAAGATTTTACACATGCGCTAATCTCCCGCTCTCTTGTGTAGGATTTTCAAGTAGTTTGTATAAAAGCCTGCACTCCCTATCACCTGGGCCTCGCGGGACTCCCATTGTTTTCATTGTAAACAAGTCTGTGTATGAGAGAAACAAGGTTAATTAGAAAGGACTATTTAGACAGCGGGGGAGAGAGCTATACAGATGGTAATGTTGGAGGATGCTCCGAGCTGTTGCTATAGAAGTGTTTCACTTTCCTAAATAATTTAAATAGGGGAGTCTAGAACAGACGGTCTGTGTGTCTGTTTGAGTTTACCGCCTGATTATTACATATATATATATATATATATATATATATATGCATGGTTTATATGGGCTCTGCTTGTGTGTGTGTGCGTGCCATGATGTGTGTTGATATGTGTGTTGCAGAGCTTGTGCTTCCGCATCCAGAAGACGTTAGAAGCGCACAAACCAGAGTGGTGTGAGAGCAGAGAGGACTGGTCCGTCTTCCTATTCTCCCCACGGAACAAGTGAGTCCCATTTACCCCCCCGCTCCGGGTAGTGGCTAGAAGGGAGACCGCAAACTGGGGAAACTCTCACGAGAGTGTTGAGGTTAGGCATTGACCTCCAATGGTTATGGTTAGGATCGGTCGTCGGTTGTCGGGCAGCGAGGCACGCAAGAGTTTTTGCAGATTTCAGATCAGATTTTGTGGTTTGCGTTCTCCCTTCTAGACACGACCCTTGCTCCACTTTCCTTTTTAAAGAGGACCTATAATGCTTTTGTGCTTTTTCCCTTTGCTTTAGTGTGTTATGTAGTTTTTTTGTGCAGGTAAAAGGGCTGCAAAGTTACAAAGCCCAAAGTACACATCAAAGGGAGTTCCTCTCCCCCACAGAAACACTGCTCCTGAACCGCCTGAAACGCCTCGCTTGAAGTCCCGCCTTTTCTTCTGTCACCAAGTAACACACTTTGCATAACGGCTAGTTTGGCACGCCTTCAAACAAAGCTAGTAAGAGCAGAGCTGGAGCGGAGTCCAAAGAGTTTGGTTTGGTTGACCAATCACAACAGTGGACCAGCTGACCAATCAGAGCAGACCCTCCAGCCAGTGTTACTTCCTGTTTTTTGGTTAACGTTCTTTCTCAAACAGAGAATGGGGGTGTGGATAATAGTTGTAGATGTAATTCATCACCATAGCAACCAGATTGCATAGTTTTTCAACACAATTTAGATGAATTTACTGTTTACTCTCTCTCACTCGCTCTCTTCTTCACCGCCTCCTACTGGCGAGGTGGCCGTCTGGCTGCTGCTGCGCCGAGGAGACGCACCATCGCACGCCAGCCACAGAGCACCGGAGGACGGATAGACGTGTTGCCGTTGTTCGCCGTTTGAAATGCAGTTTCAGGAAGTTCTGGAGGTTCTAACACCGACCGTTCTCTCCTCAGCTCCAGCTGGTTTTCATTTGGGCTGAAAGTTGTGATTCCCTGTTGTTCGGACTTGTCAGAGGCCCGCAAACCTCCGGTACCGGCTGCTTTCAGTTAATTTATCTCCAGCAGGAGAAGACGGTGAAGAAGAGAGCGAGGGAGAGAGACAGTCAGTGTGTTGGGTTAATTCTGACGTTGGGATATTGTGTAATTCACTGTGTTGATTTCACCCATTGTGAAAATAAACACCTGCAGCTTCTACTATAGTCATACGTTATATTCACATTTTAGCAACAACTTTCTTTTTTTAACTTTGAGCATAAAATTAAGTTATTTATAATTAAAAAAAATGTGGAACAGTGTAGCTAATCACACATCAGAGTCAGGAAATGACTCAAATAAATATGAAATATCATAGAAACGCCAAAATACACTGGAGGTGGGAGCTTTAAAGCATGTCAACATGTTCTAGTAGAAACACAAAATACAAGTATGCACCTGGAAATAAGCACAATAGGTCCCCTTTAATCAATTCTGTTGCATTTAGTGATTGCCTGCATCAAAAATGTGGGTTTGTTTTGTAGCCAAAGACATCCAACAGCCTCTCATACAAACATTATCGGCTGGCCACAGGACGCGTCTCATCAGAACAATACCAGGGATGGGTGGGCAGATTCCGTCCCCTCCACCTCATCAATAGGAAGGACGGGTTGCCAAGCTTCCACAGAGAAGGACTACATCAGAGTATCGATCGCCACCTCGCAAATAACAACGGGACATTTTCTCCCCTCCTGTTAGAAAGCAAGGAACAGAACCTCGGGGGGTACATTTAATACCACAGGCAATTTATTACATTCTGCATTAATGCATCTGTAGTGATGTTGTGCAGTTTAATAAAAGGCATTTTAACGTCCCCATGCTTGTTCCAAAATAACAATCCCTCGCTCTCCCATTCGCTTCTTTTTCTTTTCATCCGTTCCAATAAACACTGCTGCAAAGATATTTAATTGCTTTTTGGCAGCACACGGCGTCACATGCAAAGGTTTGAAATGCATATTCAGTATTTATACGTCCCATCTCTTTCTCTCTTTCTCTTTCTCTGCCTCTGTTTCTCTTCTTATCGCTCCATTCTGTTCCCCCAGCAGAGCACCGTACCCGGGAGTCTGGTGCTTCTGAGACTGTTGTTAATGTAATTTGATTTGAATTAGGAGCGATGTAAACCGGGGCTGAATGAGGCCATTTACTCACTAAGATGTAAGGGTGCTCCCGTGCACTGTCAGGGGACTTGGCTCCCTTTCTGATGGGATGGAGGAGGTCTAGAAATTGTGTTTGGGTCGAGTGCGGCCAGACCTTTAATATGTATTCCCCCTATTTTGGCCTCTTTTTATTGTCTTATATGCCTTTCTTCATCTTCTCCTCTCCTCTCCTCTTCCTCCAGGTTCAGACAGATATGCCAGTCCATCATAGCCCATAAGCTGTTTGACTACGTGGTGCTGGCCTTCATCTTCTCCAACTGCATTACAGTAGCTCTGGAGAGGCCCAAGATCCTCCAGGGCAGCTTGGTAAATCCATCTGAAATGTGTCTGTCTCTGTGCATGTGTGCCTCGCCTGTCTGCAGCCTTTCTTTGTGGTATATATTCTTGTATTCTCTGAAGACAAATTTCAATTTTATGATCTAAAAGGTGCAGTAAGTACGATTTTACTACCCCTGATTGCCCCGTCTCTTCTTCTCTGACTGTCAACCTCTCTCTCTCTCCCTCCTCATGTTTGTCTCACCAGGAGAGAGTCTTTCTCACCATCTCCAACTACATCTTTACTGCCATCTTTGTGAGCGAGATGGCACTCAAGGTAACATTTTACAACCTGTCTCTATTCCTACCAATGAGCCCTGAGTGTAGGCGCTGCACTGAGGCATCTTTTTTGTGTCTGTCTTCCCGTTTGTCTCTTTCTCTCTCTCACTGAAATGACTTTGCATCAGTGCTCCCAACAGCCCAACCCCCTCCCTAGCCCTTCTTTCTCAGCAATTCCCATGTTCCTTTGGAGAATAGAGCAATTAAGCAATGTCATTAATTAGCGGCTAGTCTTCTCTTTTGGATGCGGTCCATCTCCAGCACTCCCCCGCGCTCTCCCTCCTTCATCCTGTCGCTGCCGCCGATGTTGACTGCTTCTTTAAGTTTGTGTTTCCACTTCCTCAGGGTCCTTCTGTTCTCATCAGTCTGTTTGTTCCGACTCCCAATCTTTCCCCCCCACCCCCCTTCCTTTCGTTTCTTTTATTTCCTCCCCTTTGCCACTGCCTCTGTCTGGATTCTCTGCGAAAGACTTTGGCACAAGTGGGCCATCAATTATGCACTCCCACAATCAATTATTAACCAATCACATGCAGCCCGTCAGAGCTCCGCAGGCTTGTCAGCCCCCTGGCCGAGCCGAACATCCCCTCCCTCTGAGTCTCTGTCTGTCTGAGCGTTGCGCGTATCTCCGTAATGTGTGTTGGTGTGTGATTGTTTGTGTAGCATTAATCTCTCTGTAGGACTCCACCGCTGAGTGCGGAGCTGTGTACAAGATGCCGACGCATAAAAAGCCCAGCAGGGTTGAGGAATCGGTCAGCATGTTGCACAACTTTTTAGAGGGTTATTTTATGAGGCAGCTTCAGACACAGTGAAGCAAAATGAATGTGTCTGTTTCTCAACAAAGAGTATTAGATTATATGGACGTTTTGTGCATTCAGTTTACAGTAAGATGTTTGCCAGGCGCTGATCTTTCAACCATCTTGATGTGTTTGCACGCCAACCCCCACCGCCCCTCTGAAGCTTTACCAGACACTCCACAAACAGCTTCAAATGTCACTTGCGTTTTTTGATGCTCCCACTGCTGCTTTGCAAAACACCAAATCCAGCTGTGTGCACGTGTATTACAATGCCTGCATAACATCCATGTAGGGCTGACCTCGAACAAAGAAATTCATGGTGGACTTGAGGCTGGCCCGCACTCAAAGATCAAATCTTAACAGATGTTGAAAATGTGAGAGAGCCCACACAACGACATGTTATGATACATTTAAGTTTTGTTCCTATAGTGTGTGGAGAGCAAAATTTAACCAAAACTGCACACCACACACACTAACATCTCTCGTGATCAAACGTGACTTTAGTGTGAACAAACATGACGGACGATGAGCAGAAAGAATTACTGATGTTAGTTTTTACTTTGTACTGAAAATTCACGAAGGATGGATGGATGAAGTCATGGAGACACGTTAAATAAACACTAATCAACAAGTCTGTCCTCCATTTCTGTGCTCCATCCTACTACTACTTTATGCTTCACGTTTTGCATTAGCTCATGCATTAGCTCATGCATTAGCCGCGGCCGCCATGACGACCGTGGTTGTCCTTCCTTCTTCAGCTTGGTTCTCTATTGGCTATCGTTCTTTCCCACGTGACGGCGTCATCGACTGTCCTCGGGGTTCCCCAAACACAACAGGATATCCCATCGTAAATACTGAACATGTTTTATATTTACGATTTGAGATTGATGCAGCCAGGATGGACTTCTGAGCCGATCGGGGGATTTAAAAAACACTCTTAACGTACCTCACACCACAGGAACATCTGGAAAGATCATCTTTAGAACCATTAAACACTCAGGGCTTTGCTGACGATTGTCGGGGCGGGGGGGAAATCGGGCCCAAAATCAGCTTGATTCTCGTGTAGTGTATGCCCAACATAACACGATTACGATTTCATCGACTAATGAGTTAGAAGATTTAATGGACAGATCTGTAAAACTGAGTTTCTCCACAAAGAATCACACAAAAGCACCGCTTGAAATCTGTTTTTTTACCAGAGATGTGCTCATAAGTTTCCTGGAAAGAAGTCACTCAGCAAGAAAAAACTTTAAAAAATGACCAAGAAATCGAAGTCAACTAAAACCAAGACGACCGATTAGTCGACTAATCGTCAGCCCTACATCCATCCCTCACTCAGAAGATTAAAGTACCATTATGATGTCAAATGTTTTCACAGTAAACTTTTTACAAGCAGAGTTAAAAGCATTGGGATGTATACAGTGTGTCACTGCAACGAAAGTGTGCGTGTGCGTGTGTATTTGAGCTTGAGTGTGTAAAATACCTCGTTAGTGTCGACAGCCTGGTATCCTCCAGTCGCTGATGACTGTTCATGTCTGTATCTGATCTCTCATCCTCTTGTTCTTTTACTTTCCCCTCGTTGTTTCTGTTGTTGTGCTACACACTTGACAGTTTATTTTACAGAGCCGGTCCAGAGAAACAGACAGCCCATGTTCTAATATGCTGCCTCACCAACTTCCCTGTCTCCAGGTGATTTCCATGGGTCTGTACGTGGGTGACCACTCGTATCTCCGGAGCAGCTGGAACATCCTGGATGGCTTCCTGGTTTTCGTGTCTTTGGTTGACATTGTGGTGTCCATGGCGGGCGGGGCCAAGATCCTGGGTGTGCTCAGAGTGCTCAGGCTGCTCAGAACGCTGCGTCCACTCAGGTATACCAACACAGTCCTGATGGGAAGTCGTTTGTTATGTAGGGCAGCTCTGCACCTTGTCGGCACAGTTTTATCTTCACAAATTCAAAATGTTCCAGAACATGTTTACCTACTGTAATGATGAGGATTTAATGAAACACATTATTTTACTCATACTGTCTGAATATAAATCATCCTCTGTCTGAAACGCTCCGTTTTAGCGCCCGTCTCTTTAAGCAGCCCTGTCTCCTAAAAAGGACGTTTCCATACAACTAATTACGTTTGTCACAGATTACGCTAGTCTTTGAGGCATCATGAATAGTCAGCGGACGGCCGCAGCGAGTGACGTAGTATATCAAGCGACCATTAATGAAAGTTACATGGAATAACTAGAATGGCACTCGGAGAGCGCAGACCTCCGCCAAAGTGCCCGAGTACGATTGCCCCCCCCCCCCCTCTCCGTTCAGCTTGCGGCATCATCCACGTGTGATTCTGTTTATGTTGAGATCAGCTGTACGTAGCGGCACGGCTCGTAAAACACTTCATTCAAACTGGACAGAAACAAAATATAGGAGACCGCTGTGCGTGTCTCGTGTGAAACTAAAAGTCAACGTTCACTTGCGTAGGCGTTTTAAGCCAAACCATGATGTTTTTTTACTAATTGTTGTGTTTCTGTTTACATTAATTACATGTTTAAAATGGTTTGAAACTGCGACCATAATCCGAGAAAAGATAACTGAGTAACTGAGAATGAAGTTTAGTTGTGTGGGTATTTTGTAGGAGACAGGGTTGCTTTAAGCAAAGCCCAGTCTGCTCTGATTGGCTTGCAAGAACAAATATGGTGCACCTTTGCAAAGCTAGTTCTCAAACCGTGGCTGGAGACACTAATGAGCCTGCATGTGATGCCTAAATGTATGTGCACTAAAAAAGAGAGTTCTTCATAATATGTCCCCAAGAGCAGACAGAAAAATGTGAAATAAATAAATCCAGATGTTAAAATGGAATCAAATAACGCACAGTGTTTTTCTTCTTTCCCCCTGTCCCCTCTTCAGGGTGATCAGCAGAGCTCCAGGTCTGAAGCTGGTGGTGGAGACCCTCATCACCTCCCTCAAACCCATCGGCAACATCGTCCTCATCTGTTGTGCGTTCTTCATCATCTTCGGTATTCTCGGGGTACAGGTAGGAAACAGCTCTTTTTAATGATACGTACTTCATGCACACATTATTCAATCCACTATTTGTATGCGTGGAAATTGTAGTAAAAAACAGAGACTATCTATGGTTTCCTAATAGGATTTTTTTTTTATAAATGTAATACTCTCCCTCCCTTTCCCTCTCACCAGCTTTGAGGCACACATGCATTTCTGTCTAAAGTAAATCTCATTGTCGTCCTACTTCTTTCATCGCCGCACAACATTTCCAGCTGGTGGGATCTTTGACCAGCTCATTATTTCACTCAAGAGCACCCTTTTCATCTCATCAGAGGAGCCGCCAAGGCTTATTTCTCTCTCTCTTTTATATAAGTAGTCAGACAGCATCAAAAGCTTGGTCTCATTGTTCTCCTACTGACAGCTGTTTAAAGGAAAGTTCTTCTACTGCTTCGGCCCCGACGTCAAAAACATCACCAACAAGTCCGACTGTCTGCAAGCCAACTACAAGTGGGTCCACCACAAGTACAACTTTGACAACCTGGGACAGGTTAGTGACACATGTGTAACAGGACGTTCTTTTAACACATTGGAGCTGTCAATTGATTCAAATATGTCATTTTTGATCTATTCAAAATGAACCTTAAAGGGAGATTTGTCAAGTATTTAATACTCTTATCAACATGGGAGTGGGCAAATATGCTGCTTTATGCAAATGTATTTATATATTTATTATTGGAAATCAATTTTTGTACCCATAGAACCCATTTACATTCACACATCTGGAGGTCAGAGGTCAAGGAACCCCTTTGAAAATGACCATGCCAGTTTTTCCTCGCCAAAATTTTGCGCAAGTTTGGAGCGTTATTTAACCTCCTTCATGACCAGCTAGTATGACATACCAATAGATTCATTAGGTTTTATAGTTTCATATGATACCAGTATCTTCACTCACACTTTAAAACTGAGCCCGCTACAACCTCTGAAACATTGATTGTGTTAATGCGTTAAAGAAATTAGTGGCGTTAAAATGAATTTGCGTTAATGCGTTATTATAGCGGTAACTTTGACAGCCCTAAATATATATCTATTTGTCCATAAAATAAAGATAAGCGTTTTCCTTTCTGTCATCCAGGCCCTGATGTCCCTGTTTGTACTCGCCTCCAAGGACGGCTGGGTCAACATCATGTATCACGGTCTGGATGCTGTGGCTGTGGACCATCAGGTACCCGCATATGAGCTGCACAACAACTTTTCATAAGACAAAAAAAAAAACTTCAGGCACAATCTCCACCATCCAAAATCTTTTTCTCCTCCCCTCTCTCCATCACCTCCTTCTTTCACATCATTTTAAAATCCACAACACTTCGACCCCCAGCCGGTGACCAACAACAACCCGTGGATGCTGCTGTACTTCATCTCCTTCCTCCTCATCGTTAGCTTCTTCGTCCTCAACATGTTCGTCGGCGTGGTGGTGGAGAACTTCCACAAGTGCCGACAGCACCAGGAGGTGGAGGAGGCCAAGAGGCGCGAGGAGAAGCGTCAGCGGCGCATGGAAAAGAAGAGGAGAAGTAAGAGAGAGGGGGATGACGGGAGAGGGATCGCAGAAAAGCCATAGAGGGAGTATAAGGAGTGATACATGAGTACAACGGAGGGATAGAGTGAAGAAGAAGAGGCAGGAAGAGTTTTATAGAGAGAGAAATATTACAAACAGCCAGATATAACAATACAAACACTGCTTGTTACTATGACGCATCACAAGCATCACTTTCTATCAGCATGTAGAGCTGTGATCAACACTGATGAAAATGTGTGCTGTCAAAAGAAAGAGATGGAAACAGAGACAGACAGATAATAATAAACACACAAACAACCGGTGTCATAATAACTAATGTCCTCTGCAGTTTCAGAGGTGTTTTTTTTTGTTGATCAAAGCTTTTAAATGTTGCACATCCTAGCGCTCCGTATGGAGCAGATCGTCCCTGGAAAAGAATCCTCAGGAGCTTCACAGGATCTGTTGCATATTTTAAATTAGGAACAGGAGCAGTTTGTTTGGATTGGGCTTAAAGATAAGTTCTGTTCTGAATGATGACTGTAAACCGTGAGAAGAGAAAACTGTTTTTACTTTTAATATGTTTAAAAGCTTCCCTGATATATGTTTTCTCCCAACAGAAGCCCAGAAGCTGCCCTACTTCTCCAGCTACGGAAGCGTACGCCTGATGATCCACACACTGTGCACAAACCACTACCTGGACCTCATCATCACCTTCATCATCGCCATCAACGTCATCACCATGTCCTTAGAGCACTACAGTCAACCTCGTGTAAGCAAAGACGTGTGTGTGTGTGTGTGTACAACGGGGTCCAGTTGTGTGTTTGTGTCTGTGGATGCAAGTTAGGTGATACATGAGGAGAAGATTTGCATTCTCGCATTCATGTAAGTCTTTAGAGATTTGTGCAACTTGGCTCTGATTTTCCCTAAAGCGCCTGTTCCACAAAAACATCAGACAGACTCCTACAAGCTCCGTCTCAGGAGGAGGAACTTATGCTGGGTTATTATGCAGAGTATTAATGTCTGTCAAATCTTTGTGTCTGTTTTGCTTGCACCCGACTCCAGCTCTTGCATAAAGCCTTCCCTTCTCCAAAACAGCAGCATCTTAAAAAAAGATCCCACCGACCGGTCAACCACCGTGAAACCGTACCCAGCCTCTGTAGCGCGTGGTGCGAGTAGCTGCAGTCCGTACAAAGGAGCTGTGATTGCTGATTTGATGCTGCGGCTGCTGTCAGAGTGGTGTTAGCTGCAGCATATAGTACATGGATGAATGGAGGTTCAGAAGCCTAATAAATAGCGTTTGTTATTTTCTTTGTGTGTGTGAGGGAGAGAAAAGTGATTATCCTTGAGATAAGATGCCCGTTGACCTTTTCAAATGGAGCAGGCTTCCTCAGACTGACCGAGCTTCAGATAAAGATCACAGGTCTTGGTTGTATTTGTCAGCTGTTTGTCTTGACATTTGACAGCCTCCCACTTGTTAGAAGCTACAGCTCTATTTATGAGAGGAGACAACAGCCAAGCTAAATAGTCTCCAGTCTCTAAGACGCTGGACCAGGGACGTCACGAGAACCGCTATCAAATTGGGTATTGAGGATCGGAAAATGATTGGTATCGACGACTAAATTTCTGGTATCGTGACGTCCCTAAACTGGACTGGTTGTTTAAGACAGTTAAAACATACTTTCCTTTGGAATATTTGAATACTCCTTAAATACATTCAAGCTATAAAATGTGTGTTAGTTAGGGCGTGTAATGTGTGAGTGTTTGTGTTGCTATGAATGGAAGATGCTCTGTTTTTGCCCGCTGGCATGCTTGATTTTACTCTGTTTCCCCCTGCCGCTAACACTCCACCTCATTGCACTCACACACACACACACACACACACACACACACACGCACACACACCCCTCTTTTTTACTCTCTCTCTCTCCAGTCTCTCGATCTCGCCCTGAAGTACTGCAACTATTTCTTCACTTCCACGTTCGTGCTGGAATCAGTACTCAAACTCATCGCCTTCGGCTTTCGCCGCTTCTTCAAAGAGAGGTACAGTGTGTGTTTATAGCTTGTGTGTGTGTGTGTGTGTGTTGGCAGAGTGAATGTGTGTGTGAGAGCTTTTCCTTTTTCTGTCTGCATGTAAATGCATCTATGTGCTTATTTGTGGCACTATGCAATCATCAATCATCATCATCCATCAGCTTTTCTTATGGCCTTTAGTTTCTCTGAAAATACAGATACAATACAATATCAACCTATGATTCTGTCTGTTCAGCTCAGTCACATGTCACATATTTGAAATGAAAGATTAAAGCATCTGTCAGGGCTCTATAGGCATAATCTGGTGAATTAACGTATAGTATAAATAGCGCCACAATAAGCAGTTATTTAGCTCAAAGTGTAGTGGCAGTAGTGCAAATCCGCCTTTTGCTTTGATCATTGTAAATGAAATGGGGGAAGAACAGCTTTGACGATATAGAGGATTAAAATGAAATGTGTTGAAATATGTGAGCTGGCTCTGAGGCGTTCTGTTATTAAGTTGACTGAACCAGTTTGTGGTACAAACACGTGATGTTTCATGACAATTATCACACATCATCGGTTCTGTTAAAGAGGACCTATCAGGCTCTTTCCCCTTTCCTTTAGTGGGTTATATCGCTTTTTGTGCATGTAAAGGGTTCCCAAAGTCCACGCCAAAGAGAGTTACTCTCTCAAACAGAAAACCTGCTCCTGAACCGCCTGAAACGCCTCACTTGAAGTCCCGCCTTTTCTTCCGTAACGTAAAAGGAACACGTTTGCATAATACCTACCTAGCGGCTGGTTTGGCACGCCCTCAAACAAAGCTAGCTGCAGCGGTGTCCGAAGAGTTTGGTTTGGTTGACCAATCCCAACAGAGTGGGCCAGCTGACCAATCAGAGCGTTTCAGACAGAGGGTGAAAAGAGGCGGTGTGAGAAAAATAAAGCGTTTTTTTTTACCATTAAAGCATGTAAACATGTTCTAGTAGAAACCTTAAATACAAATATGCACCTGGAAATTAGCATAATAAGTCCTCTTTAAAGACAACCTACTGAAATGTCACAGTAAGAAGCGAGAGTTTACAGTTTTCTTTATAGTATTTAGTCGAGCTGATAATAACGCGTTAACGCTAATTAATTTTAACGCCTCTAATTTCTTTAACGCATTAACACAATCAATCTTCCGGAGGTTGTACCAACCATGTCATACTAGCTTGTCATGAAGGAGGTTAAATAACGCTCCAAAGTTGCACTAAATTTTAGCGAGGAAAAACTGTCGTGGCCATTTTCAAAGGGGTCCCTTGACCTCTGACCTCCAGATCAGTGAATGTAAATGGGTTCTATGGGTTCCCACGAGTCTCCCCTTTACAGACATGCCCACTTTATGATAATCACATGCAGTTTGGGGCAAGTCATAGTCAAGTCAGCACACTGACACACTGACAGCTGTTGTTGCCTGTTGGGCTGCAGTTTGCCATGTTATGATTGGAACATATTGTTTTATACTAAATGCAGTACCTGTGAGGGTTTCTGGACAATATCTGTCATTGTTTTGTGTTGTTAATTGATTTCCAATAATAAATATATACATACATTTGCATAAAGCAGCATATTTGCCCACTACCATGTTGATAAGAGGATTAAATACTTGACAAATCTCCCTTGAATATTGTAATTGACAGCCCTAAAATGTAGGTTTCTTTGGGCACCGTCAAATCATTCTTTCCTTCCCTTATACCGTAATGTAATAAGTATAAGCTATAATTAATTTTCAGTTAATAATGCTTTTAAAATAGGGAGTTTTTCATTGTAATAATCTATTGGTTGAACTGCAGCATCATTCTGCTTAACAAAACCAAATGATGTGTCAGTTCTCTGCATGTGATACGACTGTGCTTTCCATCCCTCCAACTTACTATACTCATCTTTGTTTGACCTCCATGAGAAACACACCTCAGCACCCGTCTTCACTCCCACATCCAGTCACTCAGAGCCCAGACTAATTGATTTGTCACTCACCCGAGTGTGCACGGTGATGAGACTGATGTCTTATTCTTTCCAGGGATGTGTGGCGACTAATTAAAGGCAGAAGCAGATTTGGGAGCTTATATTCCACTGATGGTAGTTTAATGTCGTTGGCCTATTTTAGTTTGGTAAGAGAAAGAGCAGAGAGAGAGAGAGAGAGGAGAGAGCTAAGGTGGCAGAGGGAGAGAGCGGGAGACAGGTAATAGATGGAGGGGAAGCTGGGCTGATCAAAGAGGAAAAAAGGAGGAGGACAAATGAGTGATGAAACGGGAAAAAGAGATGGGCGGATATAGAAAGAATTTATCACACAGTTATCAGCTGGCACTTTGTCTCTTTTTATGTAGTGTCAGCAACAGCTGCGAGCCGTCACCGTGCATAGTGTCTTTTATAGGCCGGGGTGACTATCAGGCCAGCTTTAGAACTGGGTCAATGGAGTCGCAGGTAACACACAAACACACTGACACATGTGCCACCAGCAGAAGTGGACTAGTAGGTTCAGTTTTAGGGCTAGAGTGAAGCTACAGATATCATATGAAACCAGAAGAATGGTACCAACCATGTCATGCTACCATGTCGGGAAGGAGGCGAAATAACGCTCCAAAGTTGGGCTAAATTTTAGCGAGGAAAAACTGTCATGGCCATTTTCAGAGGGGTCCCTTGACCTTTGACCTCCAGATATGTGAATGAAAATGGGTTCTATGGGTACCCACGAGTCTCCCCTTTACAGACATGCCCACTTTAAATTGGAAATTTGATATCACTGTAAAGCTGAGACTCTTGTGGATCCAATGAGCCCAACTGTATTCATGTGTGATGATGTTAGTCCCCACAGGAGACATTTCATTGTCCTGAGACAAAACTTGACCTCACTATATAAAAATGACCTGTGGTGACCTCTAGGATAATCACAGCGTCATGAAACTTTACAGCCACAAACTATAGACCTAGATCATTCAGAGGATGGATGGCTTTCCTAGCTAGATTGACAATAAGTGGGTTTCTGAGCAGTTTACACAACAGAAGTGCTCGCCATCCAATTGCCGAAAAAATGCAATTCTTGCAGAAATCTCCAAAATGTCAAAAGTTTTTGATCCCAAATCACAGCATGGCTTTTTCTACGGTGTTCCTCGAGGTCTTGGTGTCTTAATGTGGTGTTTTGGAGGGATTATTGATCATTTTTATCAATTCTCCAGTCGTAAAAAAATTTTAAATTTAGCACCAAATCTGTGTAACAAATGGTATCAACCCAAAAATTGCTGCGGCAACTTATGAGACATAATAGAGCATTGGGATGACAATCATATACTCCTATCATAATGTTCTAAACCAGAACAACTTGACACACAGTGTCATCTCAAATTAATCTTCAGGTTTCCAGCTTTCAGATGATGTTCACCACTTCTATGTGACATCTACTCCCCTAAAAAAGACTAAACGGGTCTCTTGTGGATCTCAGAGGGTTAAAGGGCTGTATGGCTGCAACCATAGAGGACCTTCTTTTGCCACTAAAGGTGTAAAAAGGGTAGGCAAACCCACAGTCTCTGACAACAGAGGGAAACATGACCCTGTGCACGATGATGATGAGTCATGGGCGGCGGTTGATACACCGTTGTCACCGGCATATTAAATGAGAGAGTCTGGCAAGCATCCTGACAAATGAATTGTCAGTGCCAAGTGTTTTAGCACTCGGCGTGCCTCGCCTCGCCACCACGATGATTTCACAAAAGATATGTTTTGACTGTCTTCCAAAAAGTCTGACGATAAACGAGGACTACAGTTCCTCCTGAAGCAGTTACACGAGGCAGTAAAGGATAAACATCTGGGGGGGGAAGCTCGCAAATGTGGTGTAGCTACATCAGGTCAAAATACTTGCCCTTAAATGACATGTTGCAATGACTATGGTGGGTTCAAGCTCTTTAACTCCCGACCATATTCATCTGATCTGTTTCCCATCCGTCCTTAAGCCCCGACGAGCAGTTTGCTGGATCTATTAAGAGCTGAGGTGCTGTAGCATCACTGGAAATGTGTAGATGTAGGAGAGTAATGTGATAATTAACTACACATGTCCTCATATAGTCCGGCCTAGACTGTATGACTGACAGTAGGAGTGAACAGCTGTGTTTTGTAACTGTTCTCTCTCTCTCTTCTTAACATGTTTGCCTACAAACGTGCCAGCATGCCAGCACAGTTGTGTTTCTATTTGCTCTGTGTTGATATGTGTGTGTGTGCTTGTGCTAGGTGGAACCAGTTGGACCTCGCCATTGTGCTTCTGTCGGTGATGGGCATCACCCTGGAAGAGATCGAGATCAGTTCTGCCCTGCCCATCAACCCCACCATCATCAGGATCATGAGAGTATTGAGGATAGCAAGAGGTACGTACTGTATCCGACACATGCACGGCCGTTTTAATGCACAGGCTCGACAACATAAAAGGGGCCCACGAGGCAAAAATAAATATATACATAAAACTCACAAGGGGAAGCGCTACCGGGCGTGCAACAGGATGCTCCGCGCATAAAGATGCAACTGCAGTTGTTTACTCCGAAACAACCTGCCAGGAGAGAACAAAACCTATACTAGCAGCTTTATATCAGACTGAGATGTGTCTCTTACTGACTGACTGACGCTCATAAAGGTGTAAATGGATGCTAAATGGACTTGTATTTATATAGCGCCTTTCTAGTCTACCAACCTCTCAAGGTGCTTTACACTACATGCCAATATATATGCATTCACACACACACAGTCATTCACTGATGGCAGAAGCTGCCATACAAGGTGCCAACCTGCCCATCAGGATCTAAACTAATTACTCACTCACCGATGGCTCGGCCTTTTGGGAGCAATTTGGGGTTCAGTATCTTGCCCAAGGACACTTCGACATGCGGTCCGGATGAGCCGGGTATCAAACTTCCGATCTTCCGAGATCCTCCGTGGACACTCTCTCTCCGTCTCTATGTGTGTGTGTGAGCTCGTACAGTATATGCATGCATTATGTGTGAGAGATATGAATAATGGCCAACAGTGAGCCGGCCTGTACCTTTTGGTGATGCTGTACCACATACAGTATGCCTCATTATGGCACTATGTCATGCTTTTATGACTTGTATTGGTGCCGCAACAGTCATGAAATCAAACTGTAGTCATGAGAGTTGATGCAGTATTTTATGCAGGGTGGCAGTAGTTGAGTCGTGATGGGCCCATGGTACCTACACTATACTAGCCGCACTTCCTGTAAATCCTTTCAGTGAAATAGAGAGCCGAAGTCCCGCCCCTTCCGGTGGACCACCATGGGACAATAGTCAGCGGAGAGAGATAAATATTTGTTTGATCCAGTTTGAATTGCTCCACAAATCACACAGATGATGATTGTCAATTTAAAAGATCATTTTGCAAGTCAAGAAAGTCTCAGTTTGTCGTAAAACTGTAAAGTATCAGACTGTGAAAATACGTCATTAGAAAGACGACACACATTAAAGTGTGGTAGTGACGTCTCTCTCTCTGAAGCTACGATGTCTCTGTGTTTCCTACTGGGATGAACTCACACCAATAACAACAATCTGATCCTTCCTTCTCTTCCCGGCTGATAAAAAGACCAGGTGACGTATACTGTCAGAGACGAGAGGTGTAGTTCACTGAGCGGTTTCACACAAAACGAAATGATACTACGACAAACTGAGACTTTCTTGACTTCATCAACATCATCTATGTGATTGATGTTGTAATTCAAACAGGATCAAACAACTATTTGTCTCTCTCCGTTGACTACCAATCATATTTATTTTTTTAAGGTCCCTCTTGGGCTCTCTATGGATCATTGATTTGGTCTTGCTGGATTGTAAAAATAAAAGTGTTTGTAGGTCAGTTAGCTGAAACACAGCAGCTAATGTCTAAAGGGCTGTTTAGTGTGTACAAGCATGTGCGAGTGTGTGTGTTACACGGGGTGTAAATGAAGAACTGACCTTTCCACAGTTAAATGTTTCCCATTTAGCCTGTAATTGAGCCGGAGGGATTTCCCCCTAAATGCCCACACTTAAAGTCTCTCTCTCTGTCTCTCTCTCTCACACACACACACACACACACAGTGCTGAAGCTGCTGAAGATGGCGACAGGAATGAGAGCCCTACTGGATACGGTGGTCCAAGCCCTGCCTCAGGTACAGTGGACAAACACACACACACACACACTTAACACACTGTCTCTTCTGTTTTGTCCCTCAAACTCCTAGAGAGAGACAGTTTCACTCAACAGCCAGAGTAGCACGAGCTCCCTCCTCCTCTTCCTCTGTTGGCCTACAGGCAGCTCTAATAGATGACTCATTCATGCCACACACACACACACACACACACACACACACACACACAGGCTTTGTCTTGTTTTCACTCTCAGCACCATGGAGAGTAGCCGGACTCCCCCTCGGAGACCACAGTGTGCTAGAAACAGAGGGGGGGGGCTTCTTAAACCAGTCTGTAGTTCACTTGGTGGTGAAGCGTCCACAGAGTCCGGTGGTTTCTAGGCCGTCCCCGTGTCCCAATCAGTCCAGTGCACTGAAAGTTCAGCTCTCTAGAAACATTCCCAGAATGCATCTTTGCTCTCTCTATTCTTGCTGACTGGTCGTAGTGTCGCTGAGCATAATCTCATGAGTTAGAAATAAAATAGAAAACATTTTTTGTATTCGTTTAATTTGGTTTGTGTATACAAAGTTATTTTACAAAAAAATATATTTATTTATATATATATATAAATAAAAATAAATTAATAAATAACTTAATAAATAAATAAAATAAATATAAATAAATAAATAAAATTAAATAAGCAATTTAACATATATATATATTTTAAATTGTTTTTTTTCACTTGCGTCATAATCCACGTGTATTTGTTTATGTTGAGATCAGCTGTTCTAGTAGCGGAGCATCGTAAAACACATTCAAACTTGACAGAAACTAAATAAAACTGACCAAAATCAAAGAGTTTGATGTGAAAGTATCCACTGTTTTCCACCGCCGTCTCTCCCTGCCGGCTGAGCAGCTGAGCGTCCCTCGTTCTTCAGTGGTAGACCAGTAATCTAGCTAAATAAAATAGCAAACATCACCCAACCCCATCGCCTACTGTTGTTTATATTTCAAGGAGCCTCTCGCCGACCTTCCTGCTTCATCACCCACGGCCGTGCAGTTCAGAGGATGAGATCGGTGCATGCTGCGCGTATATGCAGATGATTGGAGGAGACCGGCGGTGTTGAAAAAAGCCTGCCCTTTCAAAACTGCTCGCTGACTGCTAACGTTACTTGCATTAAATAGCAGTCCACCTCTGTGTTTCGGTACAGTTGGCGTTCACACCTGAAGCGAAACGTACCCGAGTACACTTGTAAAGACTCGATCCGTGCCCGAGTACGGTACGCAGCGTTCACACTAATCAAACAAACTGGATTTTGGGGACAAGTGTACTAGGATTTGGGCCCGGGTCCCTGATGTGAAAGCGAATAAGCACCCAAAATGTTGAACTATTCCTTTAAAGAACGTCCGTTGTCCGGACGGACAGGTTTGGTGCAACGACTGGTGTACAGCCAATGTACAGACATGCAGGCACACAGTCACACACACGCACCGAGCATGAGCCGTTGACCATCAAGAGTCAGACGATGCAAACAAAAGGAAACAGGTGGTGTGGGGGGTGGAGGGCACGCAGAGGTGAGAGAGAACAGATTCCGTGTCTTTCTTTTCTATTGATCCCCCTCTCATTAACACTGAGCCCTTTGCTCTATCCCAAGGGCACCAGAGGAGGTAATTAAAACTGGGGCTAATTAAACAGTTCCAGGAGGTCTCTCTCTCTCTCTCTCTCTCTCTCTCTCTCTCTCTCTCTCTCTCTCTCTCTCTCTCTCTCTCTCTGTCTCTCTCTCTCTCTCTACGGGTGTGTGTGCATATTAAGGTACGGAGAGGGTGAGAGTGAGAGCGTTACACCTGGCGAGAGATTAACCTGAAGGTGATATCGGACTATATTTCAGTGTGAAAATGAAATGGCGAGCTGCCAGCGTTTCCTCATTACATCACATAAGATGTTGAAGACGGTATTGACATTTCATCAAAGGCTTCGGGATACAGCCGAACAAAGGAACAGGCAAATACACACTGATATTAGGGATAAGACGGCAGGTCACACGGGGACGGATGTCTGCTGGAATAATACTTCATGACACGATGTCAATGCGAGAAGTTTAAATAGTTAATAGGCCATGACGGGACATGGAGATGTAATGAGGGATCCATACACTTCCACTAAATGAGCTTACTGTAATGTAGCGACGGCAGTTAAAGCATAACAACTGTGCAGATGTAGGTTTATATGTTATGAAAAGATATAGATATCGGGGCGCTTCAAATCTGGCCCCTGAAAGGCGTTAAATATAGGCGCTAAATACTCCAAAATGTTGCACAAAACTGATTTTATGACTCCAGGTGAGTTCAAGCTGATTAGATCAGATGCCAGAAGATCACAGACATGTTTTTATTACCGCTTTAATTTTCTAAGGGTACTTTTTAAAAAGCTTTTATCCTGTTAAAAAGGCGTTTGACCCTGAAATGACCATGCTCCTTTCATTTGTTTTTCGTGTTTTTCTCCAATTGAAAGCTTTTAAAAAGTACCCTTAAATAATGAAGAGGTAATAAAAACACGTCTGTGATCTTCTGACATCTGATCTAATCAGCTTGAACACACCTTGGAAATCATCAAGAGTCATAAAATCCGTTTTTGGGAATATTTAGCGCCTATTTGGCGACCATTCATTCACTATCAGGGGCCAAATTTACGGCGCCCCGATATCTATACCTTTTCGTAACATATAAACCTACATCTGTGCCAGATTTGTTGCTTTTATCGCAAAATGCACAACTGTTATGAATATTTCAGCTTAGCTGCCCCCGCTAATAGCTCGTTGACGTGTTAGGAGAAATGTCTTTTCATGGCTTGTCTGAGACGCAGTGAGACAAAGTCATTTTACCCACCAGCGTCCTCCATTATCATCTCCTCCCCGACTGATACGACACGCCATTCACCAACGCTAATAGTCTACATCATGTTGGTAATGAAGTCGAGCCAGTTGTTTTATCTCTACTGTGGGAATGGCTGAGAAACCTCCAGAATGGACCTTAGGCAGATGTGGACACCACATGGAACGTCATGTTTGCTCTGGGAAGGTGTCCGAGCTGTCCCCTGTTAAAACCATTTCTATGTAGCTTTAAAAATGGATCAATTTCAAATGAAATCATTAAAATCTTTGTGCAAAAACTAGCTCAAAAATAAAAGTAAAGCTTGTGTATTTTCATTCAGTCAAGGGTAGATCGGTATTATATACATCTGCATAGAATACACCGTTAAATGCCTCCTAATAAACATCCATTCATCCCTATCCTGGACCCCACATAGACTGGAGCCATTACAAAGCACAGATTGTTAAGTGCACCAGGCAGGATAGCACTAACCTGGAGATGTACTTGAGGCAAACCCCCAGAACAGTCACATTTAGAATTATTACAGCGCTCCAAATGAAAGGTTGTATGGCAATTACCTCCATTACTTCCAGTCCAAAGGGACTCGTTGGACTGGGCTGCATGTAATGGGCCATATTTGTCTACATCAAAAGTAAACTTTAGATTGTAGATGCAACTAAACATTTCTATCGTGTTATATACAGGTAGATGTTTTGTTCTTTTTTCATCACCTCCTGCAGCTCTTTCATTAAATACACAATCAACCAGGTGAACAACCCGATATCACGCCAAAGGATAGCGAGTCAGTGTCTGTTTTTATGTTTTGCCTCACCGATGTGTGAATATTACACGTGTATGAAGGTGTGCTACCAGCAGGGGGCAGCAAAAACACTCACTTAGGTTTAGGCAACAAAACCACTTCATAAGGTTTAGGAGAAAAATCATGGTTGGCCTTAACATATGTACATAAACTAAGTACAATACCTACAGAAACAACGTTACATAAGTACGGAAAACGCATCACAAACTTTTTTTGTGTCCGTAATTAGAGGAGAGGAGAGAGGAGAGGAGAGGAGGAGAGAAGACGAGAGGAGAGGAGAGGAGAGGAGAGGAGAGGAGAAGAGACGAGACGAGAGGAGAGGTGAGGTGAGGTTAGGTGAGGTTAGGGAACAATAGAGGGATGGAGAGGAGTAAGCAAGAGAAAGGAGGAGAGGAAGAAATAAGATGAGGGTGGAAGGAACAAAAGAGGAGATGAGATGACAGGAAAGAAGAGGAGGGGAGCGGAGACAAGTGGAGAGGAGAGTAGGAGAGGAAAGGAGTGAACAAAAGAGGGGAGGAAACATGAGGGAAGGAGGAAAGTCGTGGTTGAAAGTGTTCAGCGTCACTAGCTCTGAGCGTGGCATATTTACGTGGATGTGCTTACATTGCAGTCAGTACTGACTACGCGGCGTACAAATGTTGTTATTGCACGCTTTTGCCTCGCGCATTAGCGTGTCATTTATACGCCTTTTTGTGCGACCGGCCTGAGGTGAATCATATCAGGCAATTTATGTTGAAGCCTTTGGCAGCATTAAAATGTAGATAATAGTTTTGGCTGATTTCCAAAGGACAGAAGACAAAGATATTTAAGACTAGACTATAAGAGAAGTGGTATTCTGTTTTACTAGAAATGACATTGCTCGGAAATCTTAGTTTAATGTGACCTAAATTCAATCACAATCATTTGACTTGGCTCCTATTTCCTGAGAGCTTTCCCTCCAAACCAGACATTATAATCACAACTCTCCTTTTCACTGTGGTTTTTCCTCCTACAGCTAGACATCATTATATTATATATATTATACAAGCCCTGCCTGCTTCCAACAGAGCCATAAAAACCCTCGATACCCGGAAGTATCTCAACAGCATTAATTTTAATAAACGTTGTTTGCGTTGCAGCTCATGTGCAACCTCTTAAGAATGAGCTTTGTCATCGTTATAATGTTGATGCATTATTCTTAGACCAAACTCTACAGAGTAAACAGCAGATTCTTTCCCCTCTGAAAAGCAGGTGGAGTGATCCGAACCTCTATTTAGAACACATGGAGTATAATTACAGCAACTATTTGTCAGTGCGTTTCCTCGTTCCCGGTGGAGCTGTGCTGTTAGCGGAGTGTTGAAGACGGTGTGAATAGGGGACTGGGTTTTGTATCCCTGTAATGGGATTAGATTCTGCCCTGAGTGTTTACCATGCAACACCATCATCGCCATTAAGTTGATGCAACAGAAGGCTGTTTTGTGATGGAACCGAGCCAAATCCCAAAACCCCCAAACTCACAACCGCATCAGGGGTTCAGCGGTATCAGAGTCTCAGAGGAAGTTGTGCCACGGTCTGCAGAACTAAGCAAAGTACGCTAGAAACAAGTTGGAGTCCTACCCTTTACACCCTGTATATGATTTCCTGCTATTGTGTTTAATAGCAGTATTTAACAATGTGCACTTTAGTAGTAATTTAAAATGTGGTTGCAAGCAAGCAAGACAAGCAAGTCTAGAGCTGATTTATCTCCGGTCCCATAGCGATGACTATGTGTTGTCTGCTGCTGTTCACTAAATCACAACATTATATTGAGTATATAACTTAACCCAGAGCGTAAAACCTCGCCGTAATGCCGTTAAGGTTGTCCTTTGTTGTTGCAGATGACAGAATACTGCCAAATGGTTTATAATATGTGCATGGTAAGATGTTCTCCTGCATGTACTGTGTGTGCGTGTGTGTTGCAGGTGGGTAACCTGGGCCTGCTCTTCATGCTGCTGTTTTTCATCTACGCCGCCTTAGGAGTAGAGCTATTTGGAGAACTTGGTGAGTGCTCATGACATCCAGTCGTGATGCTACGAAGGATAATGTCATACAAAACCTCTTTTTTGCTCTACATGTGCACTTCAAATATAAGCAATGTTAAACAAATTTTACAGTATAACAAAGCATTTGGTGTTTTTTAACTCATACATAGAGTATACTCTATGTATGAGTTGAAGAGCACATTGTCCACACATCATCACTGTAGGTGTCTGTCCCAGTGGGTAAATAAAACTGTGGCTTCCAGTTTTGGTGCACTTATTGTAGTAAACGTAGATACAAGCAAGAGGACTTGTGTTAACTTTATTATGAAACTCCCCTTATTTCCTCCCATCCCTTATTCCTTTTCATCAGCTCTCCCTCCTGCAGTCACACAGCCATTAGGGAATCAACCCACTCTCCAGTATTCTGATGCATAAGTGCTGTCCTAAAATATCCACATTGAAGTTACATCTCCCGAACTGTCACATTTTCTCTTGTGTGCTGCGGCTGCAGCCCGTGGCAACGCTGCTTTCCTATTGGAGCTTGGCAGGAGAAAAGGATTAGTGGCGAATGCAAGTGTGGCTTTTTCTTGAGGCCATTCCAGAGATTATCTTGGGATATAAGCTCAAAGACAAATAGTGTGTTTGGTCACATTGCCCGCTGATTCGATAACAGACTGTGTCTACACTGAGTTGGCATGTTTGGACAGTCATCCGGGCAGCTTAGCGACAGACACGGTGCATGCCTCTGCAGCTTTTGGGAGCAATGACATGTTAAAGTGTTGAGAGTTCAAATTCAATTCATGTTTTCTTTTGTTGTCCCCTTCCTCTTCCATTCTCCCTTTCTCTTCATCCTCTCACCCCCTTTCTTATCTGTGAACTTCTTCTCCCTCCATCCATCCATCCACCCATCTCACTCTCATCCTCAGTCTGCAACGAAGACTACCCATGTGAGGGAATGAGTCGTCACGCTACCTTTGAGAACTTTGGCATGGCCTTCCTTACCTTGTTTCAAGTCTCCACGGGCGACAACTGGAATGGCATCATGAAGGTACAAAGTTACTTACTTAGTATTAGTGTTTTAAAGAGGACCTATTGTGCTCATTTTCAGGTGCATACTTGTATTTCGGGTTTCTCCAAGAACATGTTTACATGCTTTAACGTTCAAAAAACGCTTTATTTTTCTCATACCGGCTTTTTACCCTCTGTCTGTGTGCCAATAGCTGATAGGCAGGTATTATGCAAATGTGTTACTCGGTGACATCACCACGTTACGGAACATTTGATTTGATTTTAGGGAAGGATCTCCATTAGTTGGTGCCATAGCAACCAGCTAATCTTCCTGGGGTCCACATTAAGCACATACAAACACATTGAAATACCATATAAAATACAAATACAAGAATAGAAACCTTAGAAATAACTCGTTACAAATAAAAGTTCTAAGAGATATGACACCTGAGATAGAATACCAAACAAAACAAACATACGAACACCACCGCAGCAAAGAAATTACAGTCTACAGGGAAAGTCAGCAGCGCGTGGCGGCTGCCTCGCTGAACTACTGCGTGTCTCACGCGTGTGACGTCCACACTGGCAGCGTTTCTGCGGCTGCTGTTAGCCCTTTCTTTCTTACACAGAGTCTTTCATAATGGCCATTTCATTTCATTATAAATGTCATTTATATTTATTTTAGACAGAAAACGGTGAAGAAGCGTGTGGTAATTTGTAAATAATAGTAATAATCCATAATTAAAACATGGTACTTTGGGCGGCTGGTTAGCTCAGTCGGTAGAGCGAGCGCCCATGTAAATGCCAAGGCTCAGTCCTAGCAGCGGTGGACCCGGGTTCGAATCCGGCCTGTGGTCCTTTCCACATGTCATTTCTCTCTCTCCCCCTTTCCAACACTCTATCCACTGTCCTATCAATAAAATGCTTAAAAATAACTTTAAAAAAAAAAAAAAAAAAAAAAAAAACATGGTACTTTATTCATTCATGGAGCCGTGCAAGTCACTGCATATTCTACAACACCGTCATGCAAATATTTCAGAATAAAAGCCTGCAATGAAGGCACTCCTGCTCTATGTCTCCCATCCATCCTATCTTCCACTCCAGTGATACTCACTGATGAAAAGGAAATGTGCTTGCTCAGCACCGGGAGCACAGATCTCCTTACTGATGGGCAGGGACTGTGCCTCATTGCACACACACACAAAACACCAATTTCCCCTGAACACACATCTACCTCCACCAGCAGCAGCAGCTATCACCGCTCCTCCTAGGGCTGCAAGGGGAATCGAGATTATGCCTGATTATTATGAGTGCGTCGTCGGGCGTGGGCCATTAAGCACACACAGGTAGTGTGGAGGATGGTTGCGGGCCATGAAGCAAACCAGCGGGCCACATATGCTACCCTAACCTCTCCGAGTAAATCTCTGTCATTTCGGCTGTCCAATTAACTACCTGGGCTGCGAGACAGGTAGAGCTACTTTGGTTTAGCGAGAGGCAGGCAGGTGAGTGGTAATTAGTGCAGTGATGATGGGGAAGAGAGGAAATAATGAGGGAGAGGAAGATGGGTAAGAAAGCAGCGGGGAGAAAAGGAACTGTAATAAGAGGGAGGATGGGAGGGGGGTTAAAAGAACTGACCGGTTATTATGATTGCTTTCCTCTAGAGGGTAAATTACAGCAAAAGTTTAAAAAGAGGGAGGTAGAGCAGCATGATTTGGAAGAAAAAAAATGTGTGCAGAAATGATGTGAAGGAGCGCATGCAGTGTGTAAACGCCACGCCAAATTAGATAGAAAACACCAGCTTCAGCTCAGAGGGGCCAACATTGTTATGTGTGGTCACAGCCCGGGTGAGAGATGTGTACTTCCTCCTGAAAACACTTGTCACTTTGGTTCTGCTCTGACTGAGCTCCGCTGAGCGCCGTGTTAACCAGAGTGGAAAACCACTAGAATAATAGAGGGAGGGAAGAAAAAAAAGCCTCCTGTTGTTTTGCATGGAGGCAAAACAATTAAGTGTATGATGATTATACAAGTTGTCATGAATACAAAGAGCCTTGTTAACAAGAGCTAGAAGCATTTCCATTACCTAAAAATGTACTTCATATTTTTAATGGGAACACCAATTTTGATTCGGCGGCGGCAGTGTTGCGGCTGAGCTCACAGCATAAGATGACATTTAGATCTTGACTTGTCTTCTCTACATTTCTGCTGCCGTCAGTAGTGGAAATAATGATTCTTTTGTATTGTTTCTTAAAGGTGCTAAATTCAATATCCAGAGCATTAATATAGCAGCAAACAACTGTTTATAATGTAAAGGTATAGAGGAGTAATGTCTACCTGAGCAGAGATTGAAGTCGCTCTCCCTCAGTGCTTTGTTTACATCGCCGGGTCAGCTGTGCGTGACTTTTTAGTGCATGTTCGTGCATGTGAGCGTACCCCACTGGCATGCTCACGGCCGCCGCTCTGCACTGCTCTCATACGGCATTGGAGGAGGGGCCCCGTTCATTCCTATGAAAGCTGCTCACTGGTGCATGAAGCCAAAATGGCTCTACCTCCGAGTGGAAAAGTACCCGGATCATCCGGCAATCTTCCGTATCCACTGGGCCCATGGAGCAAGCACGGTAGCTGAGTTACAGACGTCTCTTTCCCAATGTAAGTCTATGGGGAAAAGTATTTTTGTGTCCAATGGCATCACGTGATGGACACGGAAGTTGTAGTACCGCCGTTTGGCCACAACAGAAAAATTGTCATCAACGACCGGCGTTCTTCCTTGGGGGTTTATTTGCACCATTAGCTACAAAGAACGTATATTGCCAAGAAGTGAAGGTCAATTGTTCGTTCCATTGCAACATCAGCACCCAGCAGCAAAGCTACGCTTCCGCCATTTTGGACTGAGAACGACTACAGGACGCCAGTAAAACATCCGCCTAAAAAGTGCCGTACAAAAGTAAAACTATGTTGTTGCAGTGTTAAATGTAAACAGTGCTGCTGTATTTACTTTCGTAAGGTGATCCTGTAATTTTGTCCACTTCCTGTATTTTCACAAAGCTTTATCCTAAAAAAGGTGCATTCCGGATGACTTATCTGTTTTGTGTTTTGGACCGTCCCCTTCTTCCTCTGCTCCTAACCAACCCTGCCCTCACCTTTCTCCTCATCCTCATCCTCATCCTCTGTGACACCAGGACACATTGCGGGAGTGCCCACCGGATCACGGCACTAACGTGGAGTACGCCTGCAACCCTAGCCTTCAGTTCATCTCGCCCATGTACTTTGTCTCCTTCGTGCTCACCGCCCAGTTCGTGCTCATCAATGTGGTGGTGGCCGTGCTGATGAAGCACCTGGACGACTCCAACAAGGAGGCCCAAGAGGAGGCGGAGATGGATGCAGAAATTGAGCTGGAGCTGGCCCAGGGCACCCTCTGTTGCATGGGCGCCCCCAGCTGTGGGGGTGGGAGGGTAGAGAAAGGACTGATCGCCGCCGGACCCGGAGGCACGGCGGGGGGGAAGGACAGAGGATGTGCGAGTGGAGAGGGGAGGGGAGACAGAGTCAGGAAGATGCGACATTCAGCGGGCAGTGCGCACTCGGGAGCGTACAGCTTCCGTGACTCCAGCCGGACCCTGTACTCACCAGCACAAGTGAGTGTGTGTGAAAGAGAGCGAGGATTCTTCTGTTTGTTTCCTGACAGTGTGCATGTGAGTGGGTGGGTGGGAGTGTGTGTCTGCAAGTAGGGATGTCTGGAGCTGATCTGCTGGATCAGGACTATCAAGGCTCTTTTATGAAGGATCAGTTTCAGCCATACAAAAATCAGATCCTCATTGATTTGGAGTATATGCCAGATGTTAGCCAGCTGTAGCTCAGCTGTAACGCTTCACTGTGGTCCTTTAAAACAGTGGGACCATTGCATAGTGTAGTGCATTGTAAGCAAGTGACATTAACAGTGGCCGGCAGTTTCTGCTAAAGTGACAGTCGGTGCCAGCAAGGTATTGAAGGTGCTTTGGGCTAAAACATTTATCAAATACGTTAAAGCCGTGCGACTGTTTTAGCTTCATTTTCCACATGCAGGATGCCTTTATTTTGTTTGCAATTGGGATAAAGAGAAGTTGCCTTAATACTATCACAGCCTTCCTGCATTGTCCCCTCTAGCCCCATTTCCACCGCAGGAACTTGCCCCCAGAACTAGGAACCTTTCGAGCAACTCATTGCATTTTGACCGCAGGGATCAGGGTCTAAATTAAGTTCCGGGGTCTTTTTACCTCCCAAAAAGGCCCTGGTCGGGGGGTAGTACTTTCTGAAAGTACCGGAACTTTTAGTTCCTTGAAAAGTCCCGGTAGCTCCCCTGGTAGAATGGGCGCCCCATGTACCAAGGCACAGTCCTTACCGAGCGTGCCCAGGGTTTGAATCTGACCCGTGGCCCTTTGCAGCATGTCATCCCCCTTTCAAAACAATCTCTGTCAATTAAATGCAAAAAGCTCCAAAAAACAATCTTAAAAAAAACAAACCATTAACGGAACATTACACAAAACCAAAACACTATAGAAGAATATGGACTATAAAGTAGAAAATTATAGAAAATGTGACCTTAATGTCGGCCCAGTGTGCACTTTGCAGCTGTATTATTTAGATAAATCTGTATTTTGATCAGACGCAGTATCAGCAGATGATGGTTAATAAACAATTTAGATCAGTATCTGGGGCAGAAAACCGTAACGGAGACATCCCTACTTTTGATTATTCTGTTCTGTTTCTCTGGCTGCCTGTCAGTTTGCTTCTTCTTTGCGCAGTATCAATGCGTTATTAGTTCATGCAGAGAAAATTACACATCTGATTCACAAAACTGGAAGAATACAAAAGAGGTAAACAATATGGCAGTAATTTCTGCATAGCGTTTGAATGGCGCTGACAGAGAAGAGAGTCATGGCTCCGTTTCTTATTGTGAAACTGAGTGACGGCACCGTTGCGTGATTACACTCAGTCATTTTACCAATCTCTCTCTTTGTGTAATTTGTTTGTTCATTTTTACACATTTTTGTGAGAAGGAAGGGAGGGCATGGAAGGTTACACATTTACACAAAGAGAGGGAATAAAAAGGAAAAGGCAGATAAAAGGAGACGCACTAAAAGCTGCAACGTTGTGCAATTATATCAATTAATATGAATGTGAAAACATCGGGCTGGAATTAAAGGCATTTTCAGAAATTAAACCAAACTACTTAAGTGATATTAGGCAGATGAAAGTCAAGTATAGGCTGTATACTTCCATTCTACTCTATCAAAGTTTTGTGTTTCACTGTAGTCGGCTAATCGCTTTCTCAATTACGCTTTTATCATTTAGTGCTCGCATTGAGACTGTGTGAGTTAGCAGACGCTAGTGCACAGGTTACATACTTGAAACGATCATTTCACGTCTGTGAATGAGAGTCCGTCGTTTCTATTATGAAATCGCTAATGATAGTCTGAGATATACCCGCGCAGAAACACACGTAAAGATGACTCATCTGCTGCCGTGGAGAGACTCACCTTCAGTAGGGCTAAAGTTGGCTGCTCGGAGTCATTTTTAGCTCAGCATGACAAAGGAACTTAATGCGGAGCAGAGAGAACACACTGGCAGCATCCTCCCCCTCTCTCTCTCTCTCTCTCTCTATCGCTCTATCTCCCTCTCTCTCTGTCTCTCAAGTGATGCAATAAGGGATCTGGCAGACCGATGCAATTTATTCAGACCACAGGTCCTGGGGTTGGAGTGTGTGTGTGTGTTTGTGTGTGTGTGTGTGTGCAACTAAAAAAGGCTCAAACTTGCTTTACATTTTTTATGAATCTCCACATATTGTCATAACATTAGTAGCTGAAAAACTAATATTTTCCCCTCGGGACACTATATTTAGAAGCAGACATATTGGTTTTATGAAATCAAATTGCTTTTTAGTCGCCTCGTAAAATTGATGCTCAAAGAGCGCTGATATATCAGACGAGTCTCTGTGATACATGGAGGCTTCAAGAGCTCGAGAAAGATCGCAGCTACAACTAGTATATTCTGTAACGTGCCGCACTGAAAAAGTCATTTTTGACTCCTTCTATGGTGAAACGCTGGTAATATATTGCACGGGGACTAGAGGCGACACCGTAGGACGTCGACACACACACACAGAAAGAGTAAGGGAATAAGAGAGGAGAGATAATAGCTGAGCCGGTGACAGTCAGATAGACGCAGTAATTAATTTCAGCTCTCTCCTCCTCTCTCTCAACTTCCATTCCCTGAAGACGGGCCCTATTGTTGTCCACTAATACAGTTATTAATGGAGGCCAGCACATACAGTAGGCCAGCGCAGTCAATCAAACATTATCTTTTCTATCAAGCTCTCCACCTACACAGAATCTTGGGACTGTCTGTGTGAGTGTTGTTTTTTATACATACATGTATTAAAAGAGCTGGATATGGCAGAGTCAGCCTGACTGCCGGGGTTGTCTTCATGCCAGAATGTTTCACTGCAACACGGTTTCATAAACCAGCGTGATTTAGCTATATTTATAACGCTGGGAGAGTACAGTAACCTCTTGAATTCGTAGCCCCCTCATTTTTCAAAACATGAGCCGCGAGTGATTGCGATATAACAGCTTTGAGTCAGAACTGTGTGTTTGCATAAGGTATCTAAGTATAGTCCCGATAAGCTGCGTCGTAGAAAAATGTGTTGTTGAAAAATAGGCTTGTGTGGGGATTGAAGAGGAGTGACCTTGTTTCACAGTTATCTTTTGGGATGCATCTGCTGATGTAATACAGTTATTCTGGCTTGTTATGAATGCGCTCCATGCAGGCACAATGCGTCTAATTCATTGTGAAATGCGGTGCCCTGCCAAGAAACACAGGAATCTTTTTTTTTTTTAAAGTAGTTTCCCTTTCTTTTCTGTCAGTAGTTGCCTTTTTTTCTTGCCAGATTGGTTTCTGGGAAAAACCAATCTGGCAGACGAGATTCAAGCAAGGAAGGATCATTTAAGTCGCAGAAAAAAAAGCCCCGACTGATTCAGTCTAAATTGCTTTAAACCTAATAATACCCAGAGCACAAAGCAGATGCTTAAATCTTAAATTGTTTCAACAAGGTATTGAACAGCCTAATTGAGGTGATATATCATCAGCAGCGCTCTCAGTTGCTCAAGGCTTTGATAGTAAAATGATGTGTTACTTGGCTAATGAGGGTGTGGAGTCGTATTATCCGGGAGCTTTTTTCCAAAAGCGAACAGTGTTTAGCCCTAAAGGCCAACGCAGCATGAGACGGGGATTCGTTCTGGTTTATCTGTGCATGATCTCCGACACTGAGAACGTGTTTGAGATCTTTTTAACTTTTGTGGAGGAATTTTAGAAATCTACATGTGTGTGTGTGTGTGGGTGAATATGTACACGTGTGACTGTGTGTGAGTACATTAAAGTGTAAAAGCATACCTGCGTGTGCTCACTAACTTATAACCCTTACGATGGTGTATGCATTTCCCTGCGTGTTCTTTGTCCTCGCATGTCCGCATGTGCACATGTCTGCACCTGCGTGCAATACTGGTCTGCCGGCCTGCGTCCCGTGTGTGTGTGTCCGTGTGTGTGTGTGTATGTCTGCGTGCGTGTGTATGTGTTCCAGGAGAGCCAATGGCTGGACAGCGTGTCTCTTCTGATCAAGGACACGTTGGAGGGGGAGATGCTGATGATCGACAACCTCTCTGGTTCTGTCTTCCACCACTATTCCTCTCCTACACCAATCTGCAGAGATTGCAAGAGCCACCCACAAGAGGTACCACCATGAATACACACATATACACACACACACACACACACACACGCACACACACACACTCATACACACACACACTCACACTCTCTACCCACTGAGCTTCACTGGATCAACCTGGAGGCCCATATTTATCAAACATGTCAGAATCACTCCTATTAGTCACACAGAATATTCCACTAGTATTAAAAAATACTCCCACTTCAGAATATGAAACCTATTTATAAAGAAACCACCAGTGTTGCCATTTTAGAAACCATGTTGCTAGACTTTTATGACCCTTTAGCAATGCTGCCTAGCAACAGATCTAGTGACAATTCACAGCCGATTAGACTGTTATCAGGCCATTAAATAGGCGTTATCAGTCGCTATAAGCACCATAGATGTGGGTCAGTAGGGGCCTACTGCTGGAGGTCGGATGGGACGGGTTGACATCCAGCAGACTGGGGTTCACATCCTGTGTGAAACCAACTACATATAGTTGTCTCTGTGGTTACAAGCCTTTCCCTTTCATTTTTTAAATGTAGTTATTTTAAGCCAAAACACAATGTTTTTCCCTAAACTTAAGAAGTTTTGTTGCCTAAACCTAAAGAAGTTGTACTTTTGTTGCCTAAACCTAAAGAACTTGTATTTTTGTCGCCTTAACCTAAAGAAGTTGTAGTTTTGTTGCCTAAACCTAAAGAAGCCTTTTTGTTTGTGTTCAAAATGTAACATTTCATTCAGTTTTACGTGTTAGAACGTGTTGCTTTCACAACACCGTAGGCCCCTACTGACCCACATCTATGGTGCTTATAGCGACCGACAACGCCCATTTAATGGCCTTCCACTTCCCTTTGAAGAGTCACAGGTGAATCTGCAGTCCTCGCTCGCTGTTGCTACGTCTCTTTGGCTTTGACAGCTGCGTTCAGTGAGAAAGAGAGAGAGCAGATCGTTCAGTCGACCACACAGAAGCCAGACCGAAATCTAAACTGATTGCAGAGTATCCTTAGTGTTTTAGTAAATGCAGTGTTCAGTCAGGACATCTTACCAGCGGCTACATTATTCAGTCTTAGAAGTCTTGTTTCATTATCATGTTTAGTGGTGGGGAAGAACCAGGTCAGCTTTGAAGCTCTGAAATGCATTAATGTAGCCTCAGACGTGAGGGACCCCAAATCAGTTTCTTGTTATCAAATAGATGTAAATCTTTCAGATTTTTGTGGACACAGATTTGTATCATGGAGCAATTACAAAAAAAAGTTACATTTACAAATTTGATTTATAAAAATGCTTTTACTGCTTTGCATGAAAGTCTGACCAAATAGGGATCATTCATTCTGAGAAGAAGTTTGGCTTCGTTAGGCCTGATTGGTTGCTCTGAGAGGCTCTGTAAACATGGAAATAAATTCATACTGGATGCAAGCACCAAATAGTTGAGAAGGTAGAAACATAACATGGAAAGACACCTACCTTCCTTAGCAAACATATGCATCCAAAAATATACAGATATAGTATAGACACACACATGCACGCACGTAGGGGTTTCATTAAACAGTGCTGCTCGCATCAAACTGTTACAAGAACTTGCCATACCAAACTATTACTTTGCAAAACCAGTGAATAGTAAAACCTTGAATACACACACTCACACACACAAGACACACACATTCATGCACACACACATACACACAACCATGATGACTACTGTACGTGCATGCAGATCTGCCGCAGACACACACACATGAACATGCATTTGCACGTGCTTCCACGGACACACACACACAGGGCTTCATTCATCACACAGAGCAGTGTGAATGGGGAGAGTTGGTGCTTTATAAAGCGTGACAACTACTGTGCGTGCTATGATGTTACAGTATGACAGCGAATTTCAGCCCTTAATTAAACGCCAGATGATTTCCATATGTGCAGAAGTGTGAATTAATGAGGCCCGTTGCATGCATATATACGCACATGCAACCATTACTGATATGCATGCACCCACGCACGCACGCCACCAACACTCCCCCTTTTACTTGTGCTTGTATTTTGGGGGTATTTTGTACGCAGGAGATCCTGCATCACACTGTCCTGTGCCAGTGTTGTCCATCACAATGACAAAGTGCAGCGGGTCAGCTCAGAAGAAGCAATAACTGGGCTCTACACCTCCTCACCTGTCAGTCCTGCTTTCTGCCTGTCTGCAGATGCTGTCAAACCATCAATCTCTGCTCCCTCTTTTACATGCTTCCTCTTCCCATCAGCCCCTCCGCTGCTCCTCTGGGCTACCCCTCTTTCTGATTTACTGTATCTGATCCTGTACTGCTCTCCTTCAATTCCCCATCTTCTTTAACCATCACACTTGCATATTGTGTGTGTGTGTGTGTGTGAGAGAGTTTGCGTGGGTGTGTGCCATTTCCAGACAGATGAGTCTTTCACTACTGTGAGTTATGTACAATAGCGTTGTGTTTTCAGGGGACAGGAAGGCACAACGGGACACCTGGGTGCAGTGTGTGTTTGTGTGTGTGTGTGTGTGTGTGTGACAGTGGAAATATTCATCAAGTAGCTGCCTAATAAGGACTACAGTTGAGTCTGCAGGGAACAGTTCAGTGGAGCAGTGAAGGCCTCTGCCATTTATTCAGTTACTAGCATAAACAGGCACTTCGCTCAAGCATCAACATCATTTCTCTTCCACTGCTTTTGGAAGGGCGCCATCTTGAAAGGTGGCATCAGAGAGACGTGGAAGCTACTTTGAAAGTAAAGTTCTGAAAACAGGCCGAGGGCTAAACAACGTCTTCAGCGGGTCCTGTGGTCAGGCAAAAATATATCCCATGATGATACTGAAGGATGCATGGTGCATGGTAATACGTAAGAGATAATGTACAGCGAGCCGGTCGTTGCTGTGAGAGGAAACCCCGACACGGAGCGGAGGGGTGGACCCTGACGCCAAGGATGGTGTACAAATGATACGCCAAAAGCAACAAAGGCGTGCATTATCGTGTCATTCATTCGCCTTTCCGTGCAAACGGTCTGCAAGAAACAGTATAATTCTGCAACTTATTTCTCCGCTCAGACGCGATACTCGATTCTGATTGGTCAATCACGACGTTCTGCGGTCTGTTATTTCTTTGTAGCAGAACGTTGCTATGGCCGCAGCTCTGATGTTGGACTCTGGCGGACCGTTTTTGTGTAAAATTATTGATTTCTTAAGTAAGTAGCCGTGTAATAAGCGGGATAACGTACAGCTAGCGGGTCATTGATGTCAAAGAAGCCCCTTCAGGGCGATGCAGCACCCCGACGCGGAGCTGTGTTTTTTGCAGCCCGTTAGCACGAAAAGGCGTATGAATAACACGATAATGCGCAAGGTATTTAGCGCGCAATAAGAACACCTTTCTTGCATTTTGCGTATCATTTGTACGCCATGTAGTCTGTACTGACTGCAATGTAAATGCAGCCACGTAAATATGCTACGCTCAGAGCTGGTGACGGAGAACAAAAAGTGAGAAAGACTACTTATGGCGGGTTGGAAGGACGAAGTCCAGCGAACACTCTTAACCAGGAGGCCGGTGTTCGAGTCCCGTGTTTTTTTGTTTTTTAAGTCATGTTAGTCACGTGTTTGTCAGTGACGTTTGCGATGTGTTTTCCGTACTTATGTTACATTGTTTCCGTACATATTTTACGACCTTATTTTAAGCCCAACCATGACGTTTCTCCTAAACCAAACTGCGGACATTACTGTACTTTTGTTGCGAAAATGCGTCCCGATGACACGCGGAATGTCCTTGTAATGTTGTGCTATTCATACGCCTTCCTGTGAGACTGGGCTGTAATCTGTAGATGATGTGTATTGTGCATTTCATAGGAAATCAAAATTAGTAAATTGATGCAACTATGACACAAACATACCATAAATGTGTAGGATTTCAACATGTGTTTGGTGACTAGTGGTAGTATGGAACAGCCTGTGGTAGTCAGCTAACAGGAGGAGCAGGAGGTGTGCTTGTCTTTGCTCCTGTGTGTTGTGGGTAATGATCACCTGACTGGCTGGTGCGCTTTTCTCCTATGCTTAACATACGCTTCCCATGTCCACACTAGCATGAGTCCTGCGATGTGGCCGTGAGATATCAGTCATGCTTACTTTCTCGCTCAGTCTTCTGCTCTCATCGCCTCCCCGCCGCACTGAATAAAGTATTGCTTTACCTCTTTTGCTCTCAGGCTGCGATGGACACTTTTGGAAGCAACTGTGTAGCAACTCCTCCTGTAGCCATTGTGCCTTTTCTCATTGTCCCCGGAGGCACAGCCAAGAATACAGGAAGGGAAAGGCTGTATAGTTTCCATTACCTGCTGATAAATGTACCAACTGATGACTCCCAGGGACCTTTATGGAGCTATTTACAACCCAACTCTGAGACACAGAGCACATTAGCAGATACTGTCACATAAGGAGGGCCGATATACGGAGATAAAACAGAAAGAAAGTTCTCCTTTAAATTAACAAGTTGCATCGCCGACCGTGCTTCTGCTTTGCCTCATCTCACCTCGCCTCTCTCTCCCTCCTTTGGGCAACGGTAATTTACTGCTGCATATCGGCCGTGAATCTTCCTCTATGAACCTCTTTGTCTTTCTCATACAGGTATGTGTTAATCTATCGCTAACAGGCCTCACTCCATTGGATTTCACTGGGCCCTTTTTAAGTACCTTTTTTAATGCTTCTCTCTGGCTATTATTTTATCGCTCCGTCTCTTTAAAAGAAACACTGCTCGAGCGTGTCTTTTATATATAGCGACCCCAGAACCCTGAAATTCAACTCCAGCTCACTGTTTGTTTTGAAATTGTGCACAACCAAGCGCTGCAAAGAGGGAAAGGTAGAGAGAGAGAAGAGCGTCAGCCGAGAAGCTCCAGCTCTCGGGAGGCTCATCCGGCGATAATTTCAAACCAATTCAATAGCCATTATGGGCCGAGGTACCTGATGAAACAAACTTAGCCGGAGCTAATGTCGGAACAAATGAGACGGAGGGAGAGGTACTAACAGTTGGTGTAATTGTTGTCGCTTCCTGATTATTCTGTGTTTGGTAATGTTGACTTTAGAATTGCTGACAAGGACTATGAGACACCATTACCATACACACAGCAACAACATGTTCATTGACGGTTGAAAACAGTTGGCTGCAGGAGCAGGATTATGAGGTTCTGGTGCAGCTACACCATCTTACACCTCCTGATGTAAGAAAAAACAAAAAGCATCTCTTCACTCTCTCTTAAGGATGTCACGAGAACCGGGATTTCACTACCAAGTTGATGCCAAAATTCTGAAAACGTGATGGTACTCATTTCTACACAGTATCGAATCAGGTATCGTGGAATTTCACTGGTGTTGGTATCGACTACTACATTTCTGGTATCGTGACGTCCCTACTCTCGCTGACATACATGAAGATACTGCAGGTGCACACCCAAAAACACACATACATACATCACCCGCTGTGTACGCACTGCTTGGATATCGGCCGCTCGCCTCTCATTCAGCGCCTCTCTCTCTCTCTCTCTCTCTTCACGTGTTTCTGGGGCTCTGGGAAATATTTGTTCAATGAATGATGACAAAGCAATTGTTGTTCTTGAAATCTCTCACCCTGCTCTCTTTACAGACAGGTGCCACGGCTTTTTGGCCACTTTGACTTGTCAACATCTGGTGAAGCATATCGAAACTTGGCGGAGGTTTTACCTATCTTGTCTGCGTAGCTAGAGATACTGTATAAACACTGGGTATCATGAGAGACGGCGTTGTAGCTGATCCTTTAGAAATGTGATATCTATGTACACAAAGATGTAAGATACTGAGGTCAGTCATGGTTGTTGTGAACCCTAGAATAAATCATGCATTATATTTAGCACTGAGGAGACAATACTCTGTTAATCTCAGGAAGTCTAAAACGTTTGCTGTTCCTATTCCCTCCTGCTTTAAGACATGAATAACGGAGGTGCGTTTTTCGCAGCAGATCAGGTTGGCAGAGATCGAGCAGGCGTCGCTGAAGTCGGAGCAACTGTCGGACAAGTCCTCGTCCCCCGCCCTGCCAGATGACCTCAGCCTGGACGAACACACCGCCTACCAGCTGCTGGCACAAGAGAGCAAGGTGGGTGTGAGCCGAGTGAGGCGGGAAGCGGGGAGATAAGGATCTACACTTCTGAAAAAAAGGAAAAAGGCAGCTCTTTAAAGCCTTGAAAAATAAGGTTGTCAGGGTAGATCTGGCATCATTTCTTTCAGGGATACTCAGGATTTGCATGGCAGTATGCCTGCTCTGCTTTGGCAATCCTAGACTCCTTTTAGGGGTGCTCAAGCACACCTACATTTCATCTCGGCACCCCTAAAAGATAATTATCAACCCCTCTGTTACCCACGGGATTATCGGAGACCCCGGTGGGCATTCTTTAAGAGGCTCTTTAAAGGACCAATGTGTAACTTTTAGGGGAATTTATTAGCAGAAATGGAATATAATATTTATAAGTATGTTTTTATTAGTGTATAATCACCTGAAAATAAGAATCGTTGTGTTTTCGTTAGCTTAGAATGAGACGTTTATATCTACATATCTCCATGTTTCTACAGTAGCTCAGAACGGACAAACCAAACTCTGTATACTTTTCCTGCTTGAGCCGGAGTCGATAACGTTACACGCTCCCGTCGTTGACAACTCACTTCCCTCATACACACTACACACTGGCTCTGCTCCAGACGACTCTAGAGAGGGACATTCACGTTTTCACATCGAGATCTGACTCCTGTTACTCTGAGCTGAGACTCCGTTTGTAGCAGATGCATTCACTTTCAGTTTGTAGCGTCCATCGTACGACTATCTATCTATCTACTGACTATTGATAACACATCGCTGATACGCCAAAATGAACTAAATGGGTTTTATTTCTATAAAAAAAAAAGCAAAACGCCAATGGGGGCGGTGGGTACGTAATGTAATCGGTGTGTGCCCGACCACCGTGTAACACCGGTAACACCGACTGCCACGGCAAGCCTACTATCAACCATGTCATGTTTGTCGGGCTAAATTTTGGCGAGGGAAAACTAGCGTGGTGTTTTTCAAAGGGGTCCTCAAGACATAAAAACATTTCCACCGTAACTTGATGCAGAAAAGGCAGAAATTGGTGAAAAACATTCACCAGAATGCAGGAAATTATTTTTTTTGATGCTCAAAATTTCCTGAGGGAGGATCCCAAGACTCCCTCGCTTTATGTGTTCACCCCGACGTTGACATTAAACCTACGCTCTTGACTGTACACATGTCACATTCTCATTAGAGAAGCATTCTGATCCCAAAATCGCCCCTGCTGCTCTAACAATGCAAAGCCGTCTTCACACAGATTATACCGGTAACGAAAGTTGGATCGGAGCTTTGATCAGTGGTAATAATAATGTGCAATTTACAAAAGATGTATGATACCAATCGCACCGTAAATTCACACTATTTTGTCCAGTGTACGGGCACTTTGTTCCACTCCCCCCAAGAGGACGAGCACAAACAACGGCAGCGGCTCACTGATGGTTTCTAATATTCATTCCAGGAAGCAGAAAAACAAACGAGCATTATAAACTAATTCCACGGCTACGCTGTAGACTCTCTGGTGAATTACAGGTCTAAACCTTAGGTCCCCTTTATCTCTTTCTCTCTGTGTATCAGAGGTAACTATCTTGTCTTTGAAGAATCCACAGACTCCTCTCATGAATAAAACTAGGCGCTCCCTCGCTGCTATCCTGGATGGCTCTCACGCCTCCCTCTGCTGCACCCCCGCTCTCCCTCCCTCCCTCCCTCTGCTGACTTTATCTTTCATGCTTCTCCTTTCTCGGCGTTACCCCCTCTGGTAATTGCACACCTTCTCTGCACCTCCCTCTAGCCTCCTCTATCTCCATCCCTTATCATCCGTCCTTCCCAGATATCCTCCACTGTAATGGGGTAATGCTCCTTGGTTCTGGATAGCCAGATAAGCCTAGCATGGCTGTGAACCAGCGCTCATTAGAGAGAGACGGAGACACAGAAGGTGAGGACGGATCTAAGGTTAGGGATTTCATTTGTCAAACACTGTTTGGTAAATAAAAATGTGTGTGTGTGTGTGTGTGTGTGTGTGTGTGTGTCTGTGTGTGTGTGTGTGTGTGTGTGTGTGTGCGTGCGTGCGTGCGTGCGTGCGTGCGTGCGTGCGTGCGTGCGTGCGTGCGTGTGTGTGGCATTAAGCATGTGTGCCAAGGTTGTTTGAGGTTTGTATAGGTGTGGGTGGCTGTCTGTTTGAAATGGGGCTGTTCAAGGACTGAATGACTCAGAGATACAATACACTAGCGGAAGCACAATATCGTACCCACACACACACACACACACGTGTGTGCACGAACACGCACGAATGATTGTGCGGTCCCTACATGATGGTAATTAAAACGTACGAGGTAGGAGCTTACAAAGCTGAACTCCTGCCTTAATCTACCTCCCGCTTCCCGCTTCCAGCTGTTGCAGCCGTCTCACACACACACACACACACACACACACACACACACACACACTGACACATTTATAACCAAACATTTATTGTTACAATACATAAACATTAACATGACAATAACAGGCTCTTCGGTGCTCATAATCAGTCCTCACCTCTTCACTGGCACTTAAATGAAAAGCCCGCGGGATGATGTGAATCAGAGGCCGTGTTTGATATCTGCAGGATGCCTGAGGAGACGCTTCCTTTCCTTCCTGTACTCATTTTCTATCAGCTCGGTCCAGGAATTGTCACTTTACTAAATATAATGCTAATCCTAAACTTAAATTGTCCCTTTGCAGAAGAAGAATGGGCTAATTTTAAACTATGTTAATGATTAGAAGCTTTTTTTTTCCCAAGCACATAATTTATCCCTGTTTTTATTTTGACCTGTCCCCGCCTGTCAAATTCATCTTCTTCTTTTTAAATTAAACTTGGGAGAAATCCACACATTAATCTATCCCGGTGATTTACAGGGGAGGTGCAGCAGTGACTCCCACAGCTCGGAGGAGGCCGGTGGAGGTGGAGGGAGTCAGACGGTGGTGCAGAGCCAGGTGCAAGGGGGGTCGGGCCAGCCGTGCCGGGCCCTCGACGCCGCCATCGAGGTGGAGGCCGCCATGCAGGAGATGGAGATGCAAACACACCAAGCACATATGTGCTCACCTCACTGTAGCCCTGGTGAGTAACACCACATATTCACTGTACCACCGAGCTGATTCTCAAAGGAATGCATTCATAATTAATAGATTCAAATATGTCTTTGTAGCAGCAGACAAGTTAAATTCTGATTTCTTTTCTTGCTGCTGACAGTAGCACATGAAAGACACAATATGGACAAGAAATAATTTTTTTTAAACAAGAGCAGCAACTTTCCAAAATGAATATGTAAGAATACATAATTTTATTCACAAAAAGAGGATTTAATGAGAGACTTTCTACTGTATAAGTCCCAGACATGTACCTCTCGACAATGAGGAAGAGAGCATGCAAGGAGCACTTGAACCTCTGCAAGAAATTGTCGGAAATGATTTGGATCACATCTGTGTAAATCCACAGCTGGCGTGAGATATTACCATAATTATGCCTCCGCGCCGGCGACAGCCATTAAGTTATTCGGGTTGTCTGTCCATCCGTCTGTTCAATTCTTGTAAACGCGATTTCTCAGGAACGCCTCGAGGAAATTTCTTCAAATTTGGCAGAAACGAATGATCAGAATTTGATGGTCAAAGGTCACTGTGACCTCACAAAACATGTTATCGGTCATAACTCAAGAATTCATGTGCTAATTATGACACTTTCACACAAATGTCTGAAAATCATGAAGTGATGACAGTTTGCACAGACATGAACGTAAACTGCAACTTGACCGGTGGTCGGCATTAAACCTTGAGGTGGTAATTCAGTTGTTTTCTTTTTTAATTCAGTTGATCTCAATTTTTCTACATATTAGGGCTGCACGATTATGGCCAAAATGATAATCCCAATTATTTTGATCAACATTGAGATCACGATTATTCATTGATTTTAGCAACAACATATTTTTATTGCACTTTCACATTAAAATAAACTCTGTTTTCACTTCTATGCTGTCCTACATCCCTGTTAATGTACAAATTAGGGCTGATCAATGTTGGAAAAAACTGATATTACAATGTTTTTTTCTGCTATATATATATTGAAATATGAAAAAATACAGGAATATTCACCCTACCCCCTTTGATAGCTACATTTTAAAGTTAAATGCTTCAATCTGGTGCACTTTGAGAGCAACATGATCAACAATAAGAGCTATATAATCAATGTTATGCTCTTAATTTAATCATAAACACATTGGTTGTATAGATAATATTTATACAACTAATGTTAGTTTAGTTTGATTTGATATGAAGCAGTTTTCTATGAGCAGAACGTCGTTTTAAACGTTGTTTTAAACGTCAGTATCGCAGACGATCATGTTCATTTAATTGTAGGAAGCCAAAAGTGTGATCGTGATTAATATTTGATTAATTGTGCAGCCTTACTATACATTAAAACATCAACGTATACCTAACATCTGTCAGTTTAACTGAAACAGATGATGCTCTATAATCACCGCCCTGCAAAGCAACAACCGGCCCCACAAGAACAAAGCCTTTTGGTGTCTTTTCACAAGTTGAAAAGTGGAGACGATACATAAATTGGCACCAGGATAGAAATGGAAAGAGTTTATTCCTTCCTCAAGGTGGTGTTTCCAGCAGCAGCAACAAGAAGGAAAGAAACAAAGGAGGAGGAGGAGGAGGAGGAGGAGGAGGAGGAGGAGGAGGAGGAGGAGGAGGAGGAGGAGCCAGTGGCATTTCTCCTCTCTTCCATCTGCCTGCAGAGTTCTTCCACCCTGCAGGAGCAGCCATCCCAGCACCCCCCCGCAGCAGGAGCCTACGGTTGTCCAGGGGCCTTCGGCTGACCTCCCCAGACTCCTGGGCTTCGCTCCGCTCCCCAGGAGCCCACAGCAAGATGCTCTGTTCACAGGTAGGGGGAGGGGACGAAGATAGTGGACGAAGATAGTTGTGAAGTTTTATTGAGGTTTCATTTTTGTGCTTATTATCTGGATGACAAACGGCCTGAAGATGATGATATTATTATTATTAAAACTGGGTTGTAATCAACATTTAAGATGCAATAAAATATATAGAATATATATAAAGATGTTCCTTTCTCAATGAAATCAAGAGTTGGATTCATGTCTCCCTTCCTTCTGTCCTCAGTACCCGTCCCGCAGTGACTCGTCCCTCGCTACAGGCAGCTCTGAGGGCAGCCTCCAGACCACCCTGGAGGAGGGACTGAGCTTCAGCGTCTCTCCACCACAGAACCTGGAGTTGCCCTTGCCGGCAGCTCCCTTACCGCTCGTGTGCCCGCTCCCGCTGCCCGAAGACGGCACCGCCATCTCCTCCCCGGTCCAGACCCTGAGACCGAGGCCGTGCCCCTCCTCGGCCCTCACCCTCCAGGCCACCCGGGGCCACCAGCGGAGCCAAAGCAGCGGCCGAGGTAGCACCAGCCCGGGCTACACCCGCGACGACTCCATCGATCCTTCGGACGAGGACCTGGGCATCGGCATCGGATCGTCGATCGGCGGCTGCGGCTCCAGCCAAGCGGGCAACAGCGAACACTTATCGGAGACGCTGAGCAGCTTGTCGCTGACATCGCTGCTGTCGCCCAGCTCCCTGGTGTACCCGGGAGGGCTGGTGAAGAAGTGCAACAGCACAGGCAGCCTGGAACAAGGGGGGATGCTGCTGTCGTCGCGGGGCAGGGAGGGCCGACGGGAGATTCTGGGCTTGGAGCTCATGGACCCCCAAGGCTTCTTGGCCAACCCCTGGACGGGGGTATTAGTAGATACAAGAAGAGGAGAAGGGGAAATGGGCGACGGCGAGCAAGGGTTCAAAGGGAAGAGCTCGAGCCAAACAACAGTAGGGCCTTGTCGGAAAAACAGATGAAACCTGCTGTTCGCTCTTCCTTTGTCTCTCCATTCCTTGGATCTAAACCCATAGCTGTCCCTCTCACTCTCTCTGCTTCCATCAGTGAGAGAGAGGCCTGATGACACACGATGTCCCGTATTCCAAAACCAAACCCTCATCTTGCCCCCTCAACCCCTTTCTATACATTTGTGACAAGCATATGTCCTATTTTGTGCTACCTACGGGAGTGGTCTTGGTTGAGGAAGTATCCTGCACATTTAAGGCCCAAGGGGCCGAAGATGGATCCTTACACCCTCTTCGGGGCGGTAGCTGTAGGGGAGGACACGCTCACATTGGAAGACCAGGATGCCCGTTCATATCAGGGAGTCGACAGGAGCAGAGACAACAGAGCTTAAACTCACTAGAAAGAGTCTTGCGGTTGCTCTACTCCTTTTCCCCGTGTCGGCTTGGGTTCACTGAGGTTGAAAATGCAAAAATAGAAACTGAAATCGCGATCCATGCCAACAGAGACCGTTTTGATTGGTTTACGTCTCGGATGGCAGTGCAGCAAGTAAGTGGGAGGAGGCTCGGGAAATATGTTTAGGAAGGAAGGAAGGAAGGAAGGCTGGGAAAAGGAGAAGGCAGGTCATTTGTTTGGCCCGGGGAAAGCAGAAAGCGGATCTAATGTCCATCTGTTCTGGCAGACGGAAACAACAGGTCCTACTCACTCTGGCGCTGGACCTTCTGCTGAGTTCAGAGTAAAAACGCAAGGTGGAGGAGAGTTCAAGAGTGTGTGTGTGTGCTCGTAGTGTGTGTGTGTGTGCCTCAGGTATCCAAGGCATGAATTCCTATCGTTCTCATCACTTCACCATACCTCTGTAGAGACGGGAGGTGTTGACTGATGGAAGCTCCGTGCCTGGGTCAACTCAGTCTTTGAGTGGCAGCGGAAAAAATGAAAAGAAATTGAGGACTTGCGGAGGTATAACCGTGCATGGACTGACTCGTGAAATTGGTTCTTTTCTATCTCTCACAAACATGAGGAAACGAAAGAGAGGTTCGGATGGAGCTTCATCAGAAGAAACAATAACGTGTGCGCCAAAAAAAAAAAAGAAATGCTTCACAGCTACTTAATAAAGTGAGACCTCAAGCACACTCCACTTCCTCTCACCACGCTTAAGGATTTAGCGACGAATGGACGCGAGAGTTGCGCGGGACCTCGACTGCATGATGGAATTGCATTTAACCAAGATTTTTTTTTTTTTTTTGTATCTATATACAGAAGTGTATCAAGATGTCAATGTTGGGTGATAACCATGTGATTTCTATTCCACTATTTTTGTAGAAAAAGAGAATAGGCACGTGCAAGTGTTGCCGTTACTTTGTCCCCTGTTTCATTTGAACCCCGTATGACTTGTTGTCTAGGACTTTTTTGTCTGCCAGTGGCTTCCAGTTTTATAACATTTTTTAAGGTGTGGGAAAACAACGAAGCAAAAAATTTCAAAACTCTGTGTGCACTGAAGTGATTTGTTCCCTCCAGCACATTTTCTCTTTGGGAACACCGGTTTCCTCGTGGATCTCTTTTTTTTTTCTTCAAATATGGGCGAGATGAGAACAGCCATATTCACTCAGCACACGAGGATCATTCCTGGCTGCACACAGGGAACTTTGTTTTCTTTTTTTAGCCTCCTATGCTAACCATGAATAGCATAAACCATCTCTACGAAAGCTTTAATTTGACACCACAATAACATATCGATTACGGACACATTTCGTGTTCCTTAAGCATGGTTCTAGGATTGCAATACAGTATGCTTTTTTTTTTTTTCTTGAACTGACACCATGATGCACTCATCTTCTCTCCACACACATGTTGTAGCAACCCTTTCACACACACACGGTGAACAAATGTTTTAATGCAAAGCTTATTTCGGCTTCTGTCGCTCCATCCAAAAAAAGGAGACGCTCATCTTTAAGCCTGATTTCCAGAGGTAGACTGTTGTATCCTCAGTGTTTTCATCATTACCTTGTTTCATTTCTCAAAAAGAATGAGGTGATGTGAGAGGGTTTGACCTTTTTTTTATCATGCAAAATCACTTTGATGACTATGTTTTATCACATGGTGTTGGGTATTAATGAGTGATAGTGTGTGGGAGTGAGTGTGTGTGTGTGTGAGTGTGTGTGTTTATGACTTCAGGTGAAGTGATTTGCCTTGTCCTGAAGTGTCCTGTTTTTGTCAGCGAGGAGATTAAGGGTTGAAGAGGGGAAAACGCGAAGCAAACCAAGGGCTGTTTTAGCTTCAAAGATATGTCCTCCGATCTTTCTGAGACAAATCCTTGTGTCAGTGAACATGGCATCAAAGGTTAAAGCCTGACTACGCAGCAATAAATGTTCTATGTGTATGCCCTGAGTAAATGATGTCAATGTGATTTTTATCTCCTCAGAACGCGACGGTATTCCTTTACTGTCTGTTGATTTTTTTGTGCTTCTACTCGTCTGAACTTTACAACCAATCAGATAGCACCTCTGCCCTCTCGGAGGCCAATCAGTAAAGAGAGAGACGGGCCGCGATTGGACGACATGAACAAATGAGGTTGTTGAACTCAGGTCGGGGGGTAAAAACCACTGGTGAAATTTTAAAGCTAGCTGTGAAGGTGTGCTCAGACTGAGCGCCGAGCGGATTTTTCACTTCGCTTTATTCGCACAAATTTTGGACTGCTGTAGTGTTTGTACGCCGCAAACAGCCACAGTCCAGATGTTAGCTGTAACTACCTAGCATTAGCAATGCACCGACTGTGTGTGTGAGCAGCAGTGTGCCTTTGTACAGTATCTGTGTGCTACACGATCTGTTCTTTTCCTCCAGACTGTATGTCCAATAGCTCGGGATAAGCACACTTGTTTGTTTGTTTTGCTAGAGTTTCAACTTGTGCGGACGCGTTTTTGCTTCAATTCACGCCCCCCCCGAGCAAACCTTTCGTCCGACTCTACACTGAATTCGTATGCAATCACGCCGCCTCTAAAATTCTCTCCGCCTTCAGTCTGAACACACCTTAAGAGTGTACAATTCACATTTGTACATATCTTTGTATTTTGATCTGCATGTGTGCATTGCTGCCAGTGACCATGATTATATCGTTAGTATGCATTTCATAAAGTTGTACAAAGTTAAAGGGAACGCCCCGCTGTTTTTTGACTGCTGCTATGAAACCACTGAAAAAGAATAATAATAATAATAATAGTCAGAGCCACAAAGAACTTTCTTCTTTGTTCACATGATAGTGAAAATAATTTTTAAAAATTACATTTTTGGGGTTCAGTCTTCATCTTTATACCTGTTATTTAAATTAAAGGTGTTAAATATGGGATTGGGAGCATTTCTGTTTCCTCTCAACCACTCGCAACATGGCGATGGCGAGCTACAGACTCACAGGTAACGGTGCTAGTAGCGCTAACAATGCTTATCTGATGAGAAACCGGAGGGTGGGTGCTACGCTTCTGCAACAGCTGCTTCGCTGATGCTCTGGATATCCAATTTAGCACCTTTAAGGGGGAGACACTACAGGTGAATAGGGTAAAAACTAATAGATATCACAATGAGACTTGCCCAGTTGATTACTTTCATTAAGAAAACTATTTATTGTTTTACAAGTTTTCTGAAAATGTAATGTTTAAATATGCAAATGAGACTTTAGATTATTAAATTTGTGCTTATTTGCGTAAATGTCCAGAACAGAAATGTGAACATGAGATAAAGCCAGGTTCAAAATTCTTGTTTTATGTTGTTGACCTATTAGAGTCAAAGCTTTTTTACAGAGGGAATCTCTTTTTATCGCTCCATAAATCAGAATATATACCGTCAACAGGCATGTGTTTAGTAGGGCTGCTTCCTCTTAGTCCATTAGTCAACTAATCGACTAAAGAAATCTTAGTCGACTAAGATTTCTTTAGTCGATTAGTTGTTTTTTTGCGCTTTCATGCTGACTTATTTCCAAGAAATGGTAAACAGCAGATTTAAAGTGGTGCTTTCGCGTGATTCTTTGTGAAGAAACTCAGTTTCAGAGATCTGTCGACAAAATCGTACGAGTGTTAGTGGAATAAAAAATGTTTTGCTCGAGGACAGCCTTAGATTTTAGGTCTACTGTATGTTGTATAAATCCGACTATGAGACAAACCCCTCTGTAAAAACCTCCAGAATATTCAGTAGATAGGAATGAAACTGGAACGTTTGGTGGATGTAAGCGCTGCTGAAGTGGATCACAGTATGAGAGGAAACAGCCTTTAAAGATGTGTATTGTAAAATCCCATACATTTTGCAAGACACTACAGGTGAATGGGGTAAAAAAAAAAATAGATATCACCGTGGAACTTCCCCAGTTTATTATTTTAATATTACAAGTTTTCTGAAAGTGTATGTTTAAATCTATAAATGAGGCATTATCTGATGCTATGACAAATAGACAAAGTAGTAAATGAAACACCTAAATGTGTATTTTGGATGTTTTCTTTCCTCTAGTCTGAAAGAAGACGTGTTATGGAAGCAAAATAGAACAAAATCTCACAATTCACCAGTGCATGAAAACCTGTAGTGTCTCTCCTTACTAAGTATCTGATACGAGAGATGGGGAAAGAGGTTGCGTCAGTACAGTCTAAAGCAGGGACAGGACAAGACACAGACACAATAACAGGAAGTTGACGTGGACAGCTGGACATTGTAACGCCAACAGACAGTGTGAGAGGTAGTGAGATGCTGCAGGAGGAGCTGGAGCCTTCTCCTCCAGACAGCTTGTCATCGGCAGCCTCGCCCGGCAGAGCCGTCAGTGCGAGAGAGGAGCACATTAGGCATGCACGCTGAACTCCGAGGTGTTGTTTACCTCACACCCCCCCAACCAACCGACCAGCCAGCCAGCCAGCCAGCCCTCCACCTCATCTAACCTCTCAAAACCAGCTCTCCCTGCAGGCCCCCGTCCTTCAAATGTCACAGCAGGAGCTGTGGAGGTGTGTGCGGTGAGCGGTGAGTGTGCACATGTGTCTGACTGTGTGTGTGTGTTGATGTCATTGCCTCAATTCTCTGCAAGGTCTTCAAAAGAAGTGGAAAGAAGTGGCCTGTCATCTGAAATGTTTGAGGTGTTAACTCTGATCTGCCTTCCATCAGCTGAAGAGAACAAGTGACTTCTTGCATCATAAAAGGTCAGTCATTATCCCAGAAGCCTGATGTGGTTGTTTCCCTCCCAAGACATAAAGCCCGCCTCAGAGGTACGTGATGATTCTTTCACCTCACCTGGAAAACCAGAGGGTTACACACTACATAAGGATTAAGCCGACTTTGGGCCCAATTCCTTTGTCGGTCGGTCGGAATCTGAGTGTTTGATGGTTCTAAAGATGATCTTTCCAGATGTTCCTGTGGTGTGAGGTACGTTAAGAGTGTGTTTTACATCCCCCGATCAGCTCAGAAGTCCATCCTGGCCACACCGATCTCAAATCATAAATATCAAACGTGTTCCGTCATGGCGGCCGCGGCTAATGCACGAGCTAATGCAAAACGTAAAGCATAAAGTAGTAGTAAGATGGAGCTCAGAAATGGAGGAGCGACTTGCTGTCTCCATGACTTCATCCATCCATCCATCGTGAATATTCAGTACAAAGTAAAGACTAACATCGCTGATTCTTCCTGCCCGTCGTCCGTCAGTTTGTTTATACATATTGCAACCAACAACGCGTTGTTTCTACGGAGGCCCACGCCACGGTGTCTTGCGCAAGTATCAACAAAGCGTCGGTATCTAACGGCTGTGACAAAGCCTCGGTATTTGACGCCCTGTAGGAATGAGAATAGGCTGGTTTTTATAACATTTCTAGTGCTTCTGTACCGCATGAATCAATCAAGGGGATTTTTTCGGAGGCGAGGATTAATTGAATTAAAGTGGGTTAAGGCAGGCTGCTTTTCATCAAAGAAAAAAGGAATTCTCCTCTCTTTTGTCTGCTAAAGATTTGAGGTCAAAAGGTAGTTTGGGAAAAGCAAGAGAAATGGCGGTTTGTCAAAGGAAATCTCACCCCAAAGTTTTGTCAAAGTCTGATAAACAAGGTCCAAACAGATGTGTCTCATTAATGTGTTTGTCTCCGGGCTCAAGAGGGAGGAACTTCTGACAACTTGTTTTTCATGGTAGTGTTGCTTTATTCCTGAGGGAAGCGTGAAGCTTTCTTTATTCAAAAAGTGAGCAAATTAGGAGTTGTTTTTAGAGCTCTGTCACATAATGAGTGTCTTTGATGTGGTTAGAGGTGACCTGAGTGCTGCTTTAAGCAGAGAGAGCACGCACCATGAAACGGTGATATCAAGCTGGTGTCGTCTGGATATTATAACGCGCTCGGAGAGGACGAACTGAAGGGTCACTGAGCATTATGGGAAATGTTGCTGAGAGATCTTGCTTCACTTTTCCATCACTCTATCTCTTTCTTCCGTTTATTTAATCACATCAGTCAGCAAAACCTGTACCCACATCTGAGTCTCTGCTGACACACACACACAGCCGTCAGCCGTCAAGGCTAACTGCCCGGGGAGCTGTTCGGGCCCCATCGATTGTATCTGGGGCTCCGGGGAGCGAGCCAGATAAAGGCAGGTTGTGAAGGTGGCACAACAGAAGGATGAATGAGGCGCCACTGAAATGAGCTGACTGTAGAAGATCGGAAGAAAAGGCTGTCAATCTAAAGATGATATTTAAACCCTGAAATCTAAACTACTTCTAAGGATTTATTCTCTCATGAGTGTCTCTTTGTTGTCACTCAATCACACATACAGACGCCTGGTCTCTCTCTCCGTCTACCACCTAAACTCCACTTTGTTTCTTCTCTTCAGAGGATGAATTAAAGAGGACCTATTAGGGTTTATTTTCAGGTGCATACTTGTATTTCGGGTTTCTACTTGAACATATTTACATGCTTTAATATTCAAGAAACACTTTGTTTTGTTTTTCACCCTCTGTCAGAAACGCTCTGTTTGAGCTCCGCCCCTCCCGACAAGCCCAGTCTGCTCTGATTGGTCAGCTGGCCCACTCTGTTATGATTGGTCAATCGAACCAAACTCTTCAGACTCTGCTAGCTTTGTTTGAGGGCGTGCCAAACTAGCCTACTAGGCAGGTATTATGCAATACCTATTACTTTGTCGACATCACCACGTTACAGAAGAAAAGGCGGGACTTCAAGCGAGGCGTTTCAGGCAGTTCAAGAGCAGTGTTTCTGTTGGGGGAGAGTAAAGTTTATTTGCCGGAGCGAGGTGTGCGCGCCAGAAAATTACGTCATCACGGCTTTCACATAGTCAAGTCAAGTCAAGTTAAACTTTATTTGTATAGCACATTTAAAAACAACCGCAGTTGACCAAAGTGCTGAACATGTACATAAATAAAATGAATACAAAGCAAACAACAATAAAAACAATAACCATAATGTGCACATAACAGCAGAGAAAGAGTAACAACAGAAAATGAACTGAATCAAACGCCAGCAAGAAGAGGTGAGTCTTCAGCAATTCTAAACTTCAACGATTCTACAGTCTGAGCAGTTTTAATACGAAGAGGTGAGATGTTCCAGAGATTAGGGGCGGCCACCGCAAAGGCTCGGTCGCCTCTGTTTCTCAGTCTAGTTTCAGGGACATCCAGGAGCATCTGATTGGTCGACCCCGGTGCTCCGACTGGAGTATGGAGGTGCAATAGATAGTTCTGATAGATAAGGTGGAGCCAGCACATTTAAAACCTTAAAACAAGCAATACAATCTGAAAATCAATCTGGAAACGGACAGGAAGTTTCCAAAGGCTCCGCAAGTTGTAGCGGCGCTCTGTCGTGCACTTTCTGAATTTTTGTAACCACGCGCTGCGCCTTTCGTTTCAACATGGACGCCTTCGATTGAAGACTGGCCGAGCTGGTTGGCCTGTACAGACATCTCTACGACTGTTCATTGAGAGACCACAGGGACAGTCACATGACCACAGGGACAGTCACATGACATTAAATACCTGGAGAGAAACAGGCAACACACTGGAGAAAGAAGAGGCTTTCTGCTGTGACAGAATCTGAGAGATCGTTTTGTAAAGGCTAAAAAAGAAAGGTCTCATGTAAGGAGTGGCGACCCGAGGGGACGCACCAAGAGACAGGAAGTCATTTAGACTTGGAGGTAAGCGACAGTAATAATTACAGTACACAAAAGTAATGTTTGTCGGTACGTACGTTGGTGTTAAATGTTTACTTTGCTTTCCGGTAACTCTCGTTGACTTCTTGCTTGTCCACAGAATATTTCGTTTGTACGCCTCCTTGCGTTTCGGAGCATATTGCAACGAACGACGCCCTGAGCATGAACGCCTCTGTGCATGCTTGCCACGGTGTCTCGTGTGAGTATAAACAAAGCTTAACTTCTTTGGCGTGGGCTTTATAACTTTGCAGACCTTTTAAAACTATCTAACACTCTAAAGGAAAGGGAGAAAGCATAATAGGTCCTCTTTAAGCAGGTACAGTATCCACACCTCTGCACTAATTCAAATAGGAAGCTCTGTTGCCTTCATGGACTTTCACATGATTTGCATATCCGTGTTTGTGGGCATATGTAGACATGTACATGCACACTTCTCCTCCACTCACACACACCAGTGAGATCCCTTGTTGCAGCCACCGTAAGTCTGCAAGGGAGCGTGCTTGTCTGAGGATCAGATCAGTGCAAATGGCTGAAGCTTATCCCCTCACAAACTACCCCCTCCTAACCTCCTCTCTCTCTCTTCTCCGTGTTCCTTCCGCTTTACCTCTGCAACATAAAGCCATTAGCGGAGTAAGAGAAGCTGTGACAGCTGAAACTGTGAGATTGGGAGCAGTGCTGACACCGCTGGTTTCAGCATCACTGCGCTTTCATCGCGAAGGGGGAATGATTGACTGGTTTGCTCAACACCTGGCCCGCTGTTTTGTAAGATAATGGTGAAATATAATACAGTAACAATGTTGAGCGACTGGTTTAGCACTTTGAAAGATTTATTGGAAAGGCAGCTCCGGCGGTTCAGTCGTACGCTGGGCTGTGTTTTCTCAACAAACAGATTTGAAATCCCAGTTCAAGCTGTCACATCTCAGCCTTGTCTGAATTTAGAACTCAGCAATTTCATCCTTAACATGAAACACAGTTCTGAAGGCTGGCAACACTCCCTCAGTGTTTCAAAGGGATCCTCTTATTACATTTACTGCTGAGTAGTGACAATGAGTGAGCGCGTCAGGAACAAACAAATGTTGCTGACCTCTATTTCACCTGAGAAAAAAACAGCTGTACAGCTATATTTTTATATTAAGAATAGATCAAATGACAATGTGAAGACGATGATAATGTGAACAGGGGTCGCTTGTAGTGATGAACCTACAGAGCATCTTCAGCTCCCCTCGGCTTAATGGAGCTTTATAGCTTCAGCAAACAACTTTACTGTTTCGGTTCACTCTCACCGCTCTCATAGTGTCATTCTTCGACACAACAGGCAGCTGTTTGGAACTATAAAAAAACCTGTAGGCCTACACTTACCTGCAGCACCAACAAGCAGACAGACACAGTAAGCAACCTCATCCCAACTCATCACACACTGCCACTTTGTCTCGTCCCTTGGCGTCACTTTAGGTTTAGCTTCAAAACCACTTAGTTAGGTTTAGGAAAACAGCCCTCCGCCCTTCTTCCCTACCCTGTGTGTGTCTTTTTGTTCTTTAAACTACGTCACCACACTACCGAGCACTCTCCCTGTGCATTAAAGTCTGTGTAAAGCAAAAATAAATATGCATTCTGGGTTTGTCACACCGCAGAAAAATGTGTTACTAACCACCCAGCCATGGAAGACCGCATGCCCGGTGTCGCGGAGTCCTTCTGATCAAGGCTCGAGATGATTTTCCAACATTTATAATGTGTTTAGAAACAAATCTCTGAATTTCCTTTACACGGCCTTTAACTGTTGCAGCGGATGGGTTTACATTGTAGTTCATTGAAAGCTTGGTGCGTCTCATGCAGGTGCTGAAGGGTCCCTTGTGCGGCGGTATCACACGCCGACAGCTGTGACAAAGCCTTGTTATTTGTCGCCCTGGGAACGGGCTGCAAAGTCACGTTTGGGCCTTCTCCCTCTTAAACGATGGCGTTTTGAGGCTGATGTCTCCGTGCATTACAAACACAAAAGTTTAATAAAAACATTTTTTACATAGCACTTCTCGATCAGATGTTACAAAGAGCTTCACGAGACAATAAAAGCAGATCAATGAAGTCAAAAATATGGTAACTGCTAAAACAGAACATATCAATAATAATAAAAGTGGTAAATTTGGTAGGACAAGTTGATAAAAACAAATATATATATATATACTGTACATAAATGTGTATAAATGTACATGTGTGTCCACAAACAGATACATACATATATTTATACCCGGTCTTATACGGATGCTATCCTAAAAATAAATGTGTTTTCAAACGTTATCTCAAAAGGAGATATTTTTATACTGACGTTAACGCTACACCAATGAGTTGCATGATGTACTTATTTTGGGCCGTGATGTTTTTTCTAACCCTAACCAATATTTTTGTTGCCTAAACCTATAACCTCCATCGTTTCACAACGTTAACCACGCGTGACTCTTCTGCGTCAGGATACTACGCAAATGCCCTCTGATGATCCTAATGATTGCAACTCAGATTGAATAACACAGCTGCAGTCTGCAAGCAGGAACACAGTACCTCCAAACATGCACTACAGTTGTTCGCAAAGCAATAATGTAAGTATCAGGAGTAAAAGATAAATCATGCCCTCTAAAGAAAGTTACCGGATACTGTCTTATGCAACTTGCAGGCTGAATTTGTAATAAAGTTTGCTTTGTCCTCCAAACCGGGGAGGGGAGCCTCCTGAGCAACAAAGGCAGCAGTTATGTTTTTTTTATTCATGCAATTTATTTATTTGATATTTAGTTGGACCTTTAATTATGGTAACCTTGTTATATCTCCATGCACTTCAAAGCAACTGTACATGAAAGTTAATTCAAAGTCAGGTGCTGCACAAACAGGGAGCTGGTGGTTCTGTTGACTTTCTCCTTATCTCAGCATGTTGTGCTGCTGTAAATCTGTAAAAGTGAGTAGAGTGCTTTTTATTGAGCATGGTTCAGTCAATATGCATCTACTCACTCTCCGTGTCTGGTTGAAGGAGAAGTGACTGAGTCGTGTCATGTCGGAGGTCCTAAGTGGATTTAATGGTAAAGTGTCTGAGTTCTGGTGCCTGTTGCATCTTAAAGAGCTCCGTCTCTCAGAGCCGGGTCGCGGTGTTTAGAGCTTTTGGCTGTAGCCTCTCATGCATGCTGCGCTATGAGCCCACTGAGAGAGAGAATAAGAGGCAGAACATCAGCTTGAACTCAGAAGCACACTGAAAATCCAAATTATGCATGACACAAGGTTGTAGGGAAGGGCAAACTATGAGGACTCTCATGAATTTCAAAGCCCTTAAATTTGCCTGAATATATCTTAAACAGAATGAAGTCTTCTTCATGTCTCTGAAATGTAATCACAAACTGCAATTCAAAAACATGAACTTACTCTCGCCCTAAGATCCTCGTAGGACGGCACAGGGTGTCCATGAAGATATTTATGAAGCATCAAACTACATATTGGCCTTTTATATAACTCCCCTCGACCTCCTGTATTCAGCTCGTCACTTTTGAAAGATGGGAGAATTAATATACTCTTACTCTTCTATCTGATTCATTCTTAGTTTATCTACTTTGTATTATTCAGATTTTCCTTTCCATCTGTCCCTCAACTGGTTGGACATGACAGATTTGCAGATTTGCCATGTAAAGCTAATGTTACGGGGATGAGACGGAGAAACAAAGAAAGATAAGAAGGCAAAAACACAAAAACAAAAACAACTTAATCCTGACGACTGAAATCATGTCACTGTGACCTTATTAGTTTTAAATTAAGCCTATTAGATTTGGAAGAAAAAAACAGCATAGGACATGAGGATAATGACCCATAGTGTTCAAGCCTTTAATTATGAAACTCAAGATTCAGCCTTAGAGTTTCGAGACAGAATCTGCTGCATACTGTCTCTTTGGATGTAAGAAATGAAGACTCTGAGGTGAAACTCTGGTCCTTGCAACATGCAGTATGATATTTTAGAGGCGCTATTTCATTCTATTTCTCTATCTATGTGTGTTTCTAGCTTGTGTGCTGCATGTGTGCATTCAGGTTGTTCTCATACATTGTTCGTAGCTACGAAAAGTAAAGCACTGTAATTCGTATATAAATTATATCCCACAAAATCAATTAGTATATCGACATGTGTTGCTGGACATTCGTAGGAAAACACCATAAAAGGGGGAATAACTTTTTGTAAGATATCATACAAACCGTTGTATGAGGATACGTTGATGCATTAACACCTCTGTGGCTTCCTTTAATGTGTGTGTGTGTGTGTGTGTGTGTGTGTGTGTGTGTATACAGTCTATTTATGTGTTTCTGTGTCAAGCCCATTAAACAGCCACCTCCCTCCCCAGGTTCACGTGAGGAGAGTTCCTACGAGTCTTTGTCTCCCATCTCCACCTTCTCATATTTATCACTGTAATTAGGCGCTCTGCTGAGCTAAAGGCCCACACCGGGCCGGCATTTCTCCTCCAGTAGAGAGCCTGTCTGCCCCGTCTACCTAAGAGCCCGCTGTGAGTGTGTTCACGTGTGTGAAGAGAGAGAGAGAGAGAGAGAGAGAAAGAGGCTCTGTCGTCTTTGCTGAAAATGGAGTTTGGAGCGCCCGTTGGTTGTCATCAAGTGCTCCTGCCTTTTGTTGCAGCCTGGATCAGGAAGCCACCGGGGCTGCCTTTGTAGCAAATGTTGTCTTTTGTCCTTGCTGTGTCTGCACTGGTATACAGTGACGATATCGCCGTCACACAGACCTAGCTCAGAGGGCAAAAGAAAGAGAGAGACTGCAGACAAAAGAATAGACAAAAAAAAAACGGTGGAAAGATGAATGAGGCTGAAGCAAAATGGAGAATGTGCAGGAGAAAGGTGCCAAAAGCATTTGAGAAAGCATCAGTGAGACGAGTAGAGAAAAGCAGAGTGTGTTGCATTGTTACTACAAACTGGCGGAGGAAAAGAAAATGTCCATATTTAGCTTTTGAACATATGTTGTAGATCTGCGGGAGCCCAGGAAGTGAAACTGAAGCCAACACTTTGTGCACAGGATGTATCTGTAGTGAAATTACACTTTGCAGCGTCTGCACGGACACGGACAGGGTGACGGTTAAAGGCTGGAGGGTAAAGAAAGAGGATCAGAGCAAAGAGGAGAAAGACTGAGAGAGATGGGAGTAAAGAAATTGTGGCTAGAAATAGTGAGGGATGTGCAGTAGGGAAGAGGAGAGGAGACACAGAGGAGACTATTAAAGATAAGTAGTAGAGAATGCAGGTTCACAGGTCACAACATCTTGGATGCCTAACTGCCATCTCCCACAATACAGGTATCATTATTGTAAAACAACTGACCAAACCATGATCCAGTGTTTGTGTTTGATTCAGACTTCATCCTGGCATCTCTTGCATCCTTTACATCAGTGGTTCTCAAACTATGGTACACGTACCACTGGTGGTACGCATGCTCTCTCTAGTGGTACGCGGAGGAATCTCTGACTATCGATTCTTCTGACGCATATGCACGCTTGTTGTTTCAGTATGTTTGGAACCGGAGCCACGGCGGTAAGAAAAAAAGCGCTCAACAGCGTGGCGCTACTAAACCTGAGGGGTTCACCCTGTTTTTCCCTGATAAAGCGACACTGTGAACAACAAATCTGTGTTGAAATCAGCAGGAGGAAAGTTAATAACGTTAGCTGTTAGCAGCCGTTAGCAGCACAGTCCTGCTTGGTTAAATAGCGGAGATACGAATGTTAACGGAGGTGCCATTGAGTTATTATTATGAGGCGTTCAAAGTCGGTAAATTACAATGTTATCATGATGTGTTCAAATGTAATCTCGTAAAATTAAGTTTTTCAAGTGAGAAACTTGAATAAATCCAGTTGTTAGGAGACGTTTTCGCATCAATATAAGAATCATTAACCCTGTCACAGTGTCTTTTCAGTCCATGAAAGTTAATTCTAACCATTTTGGTTGCCTAAAAATGTCTTTATGCGTTCGGTTGTATTTAGCTCCACCCTCTCGTGTCACTTCTGGTTGCAAAAAAACAAGATAGCGTAGGCCAAAATGCCAAACTCAAAGCTTCAAAACAGCAGTCCACAAACCAACGGGTGACGACACGGCTTCTGCCTAGTGGGATGGCACCGTTCTCCCCATAATAACACAATGGCACAGCCAGAGCAAAGCAATTTTTACTGCTGATGTGGGCCTTTTGATTATTGTTTTAAGCTACACTTAAAAATTGCAAAACTCTCCATTAATATTTAACTGGTTTTGAAAAAGCTCATGCATGCATGTGTGTTATTTAGTCTTACTGGCGTGAGCGAGGGGGTAATTGCATTCAAATGAGAGGCTGTGTAACACTTTTGATGTCTGTGGCTTTGATGCTCATGTGGAGGGATCGGGAGACGAGGTGAGGGCAGATACTAATAGAGAGGGGGGGGAGAGAGAGGATGAATTTATTAAATGACTGGTGAAGAAGAAGGAAGATCAGTGATGGAGGATTTAACATGAGCCCAGAGGGTTTTCTCTTTTTCCCTGTGTTTCCCGTTAATGGTCACACTGTTAGCTTATTTTTAGTACATCACAGTATGTATACATAAGAAAGCTCGAGGTATGAGTTCTACTAATTAATGAGAAGTGGGTGTATTACAGACACTGCAGAAACCGAAGGAGGAAAAGGTCACAGAGATTGACATCTCACATCTGAGTTCTTGGCTCCACACGGATCAGCAGACAGACCTCAGTGTGATCCACGTCAGACGACAGGAGGCTATATTTGGGTTGCTGGACGTAGATGTGAATAGGTCAATAAGGAGCTGGAATACAATCCAGAGAACAAGAGACAAGTGATGAGACAGCGGAGGCCTGTATTACAGTACGAAGCAGGGTTTGTGGTTAGCGAGGTCACTTCAGGGTTTTCAGTCCTACAACGGTGGTTCACTTCTTACCGGGGTAGATCGCCATGGTAACTGATGCTGAACACCTGACCTGCGTATAAAAGCACTGCCTACTGATCAATCAGAGCTCGGTATGCAGATCGTATGATAATATTACACACATATGAAGAAGTTACAGTCATAATCCAGACTAAAAACACAGTGTAAATTTACAGATGCAGGAAGGACAGCTGGCTGGATGCTGTGGGTGTTTACCGCTTTGAATTATGGTTTTATATTTATTCAATCATGTGAAGTGCTCGTTGCATTGGGTGGAATATGGTCTCAAAAAAGTACAAAATGCAAGTCTCTTATTTTAAATGACCAACGCGTTGCGACCAACATACACTCTGTAGGTCCGTAAAGATACAGGCCAATGTACCTGTTTAAAACAAACAAAAGCCATTCATAAAAGTGCTTCTTTTAGGAATTTCTGCTCACAAGAGCGGGAAACAAATACCTGAAGAAGAAAGAAATAGACATGTTCAATTGTTTTATATTGTGTTGGATTTATTATTATTAGAACATTACATTGGTCTGGTGATTATTGTATTTTAGAATTATTTTAGAGTGGATGAAAAAAATGTATATTTACTAGAAAAATGTAGGCTACTGCTACTATAGAACTTTACATTTTAGCTTTGATGAAACTGTCCATAGAAATGCAGCGCAGACTTAACTATTAGAACTTTCAGTGGAAATGCTACCGTCCGTGAATGGTACCGAAGATATTCTGTAAATCAACCGAAATTTCTGTATTAGGGTTGAAGGAAATGTCCTTAAACTTAACGGAAAATGTCCTGGTAAACTTTCTGCCGGGACATTATCTGTTTTACGACGGATGTTTTTCTTAGAGTGTACTGTAGGTCTTCATCAAGGTCATTGTCAGCATTCAGCAGTAGGTTGCACACCTGTACTGTGTTACACTAAAGAGTTGAGCGGGAGGGTGGTTCTCCATCAACATGCAAGCCTTGAGGTCGAAAAACAAGGAAATGACATGTACTGTGAATGTAAGAGTGTGTTCCAATCCGTGTACTTCTGTACTTACACTTACTACTTTGAGTGCATAAGTGCGTTCACACTGGGAAGTACGGCAAAAAGCAGTGCACTCAAAGTACCCGGATGTTGTACTCAAAACGGTCGGATCGTTGAGTGTGGAACGCTGGACACTTTCCACACTCAACTGTCGCCATTTTGGCTACGTAGCGGAAGGGGCGGAGCCACGACCACTATTCAGACATACGTAGATAACAGAATAAAACAATACAATACGTAAACATACCGGTGCATTTTCAGCCAACAAGAGGACACATCGTAGGCATAGGCGACGACGTTTGAAACGTAATTTCCACTCTACTTTCATTTTTTTTCAGAAGATATTTTGGCGGGTAGTGAGCCGCGGTCAAATGTTGCAATCGTCATTTCCGGTCAGTGCGCCGCAGAGTATTCGATTTGAGACGACCCTACCCTGTTGAAATTTACGCACTACTCAAGTGAGTACAGAGTGCACAAAGTCTACTACATTGAAGTGTACTTCAGGAAGTACGTGGATTGGAACACAGTGATATACTCTGTGAATGTAAGTAAATCACAATATATCAAGAAATTGAGGCCAGCTGATCTTTACAAGAAAAGTGTGGAGGTATCAGCATGATTTAATGCAACTTTAGAGGAGTCAGAAGTGCTTACAAAGTGAACAGCAAGACAAAAATCATGTTAAAACACCTGAAACTGTGAGGATCTCTCATCGTTCAGCATAATGAAAAGAAGCAGTTCAAAGACATCTTTGATAGAAGATGAGTTTTGGTCAGCCAAGATGATCTGCAGGTAATTACTTCTCTCAAATTGTTTATTTATCGTTGATGTCGATGGATTAAACACACAATAGAGCAAACATGAGTTCTGGTAGGACAAATAAATAAGACAGTCACAAATTTGCCACCGCCACACAACAAAGCTCGCTTTGCTCCAATTTAAATTCATTACACTCCAATTCACAAATGAAATCCAATTTGGCTTTCGTAAATGAGCTCATTCTATGGCACATTGGGTGGAATTTGGGCAGGTATTATATTAGCCGCATGGTCTCAAGTGACACCGCCGGCTAATTTCCTTGGTTTATTAGTTTTACAAGAGCTGGAAATGCGTGACCCTGTTCCGCTGTCTCTGGGGTGTGTGTGTGTGTGTGGTGGGGGGGGATGTATCTTGTTGCAGATCTGTTGCTCTTGTATATATATCCTCTCTGTGTTCTAGCAGATGTTCTCTCTCCTGCACATATGGTATGCAGTCAACTAAAAAAGAGTAAAGTAGATATCCACTAAACGCCGGACCGTTTGCCACTCTGTATGCTCAGGAGATGATGTTGGTAATGAGTTTTTGGTGTGCACGTGTTGTGTGTATCAAGCTTACGCATTACCCGGCAACACTTTGCATCCATATGTATGCCATGCAAACACAAATAAGTAAGTAGTAGCACCATATGGCAGCAGTATTAAGTAATCAAATAGGAGTGTTTGTCTGCACATGTACACTTTTATTTTGTTTCTTTGGGAGTGATCATGCATCTAACACTACAGTAGACCTTTAAAAGATGTATAAGTTTGAAACCTGCATGTGTTAATATCTTTATGAAGGTTGTCTGACCCTGAATTGTGCTTGGAATTGAGTGTGACCCTTCGATTTTCGACAGCAACAAACAGCCCTTTCCAAACCCAGAGAGGCAGTTCACCGCTCACCGGGGGTGTGTGATCTCATTACTTTCACAAGGCTCTGTGCTGTAATAATAATACGGGAGATATGTTGTACTGAAGGCACTGCATAAAACCTATAATCTGTTCTGCAGTTTTTACAGGTTGCAATGTCATCTGATGTTTTACACTTAAACCCACATTAAGTATGAATCAATCCCACCTCGTTTTAACAGACACAGATCTAGTAAGAGCAAAGCGTTTGAGCTATGCGATCCTGGGGAATCAAATTCAATGATAAAATAGAATGCATTGAATTACCGGTAGTCACGTCACTGGATTTAAAGAGGATATATTATGCTTATTTTCAGGTGCATACTTGTGTTACTTGGTGACATCACACATCAAGGAAGAAAAGACGGGACTTCAAGCAAGGCCTGAACTTTGCAGACCTTTTACACGCACAAAAAACACTATATAACACACTAAAGGAAAGGGGAAAAGCATAATAGGTCTGCTTTAAGTCTCGTAAAGTCATTTTTCAGTTTTTGCTATTAGCTTCAATTCTGAGATGCATCCAGTGAGAATCAACTGAACCTGAAAGAAAAGTGTCGGACTCAGCAGGTATTTAGTTTTTATTTAGAGTATTTAGATCAGAACACGACTCACAAAACTCTTCTCAAAACATTTTTAAAGCCGTGTGATTAGTTCCTTTTTTCCCATCTGTTGTACAATGGCTCTATGATGTCTGATTGATATTTAATATATTGACATTAAAGATTTTGTTCAAGTGCATCAAAGTGCCAAATGACAAAATCTCCTGGATAGTTTGGGTGTTTTGAAGAGGGGTTGTGTGAGGTCGGTCGGTCGGTCGGTCGGTCGGTCGGTCGGTCGGCGCGCCCACAGCGTTGGAGAAGCAGACAGGAGTTACCGCACAGAAGCAAAGTAATGTACTGCTGTGGACGGGGCCGGCACAAAACGTATTTTAGCCACCTAAAAGAATCAGTTTAAGTGTACGCTGTATTTACAATATTTTCACCGCTTTACCTTTCCATCAGACAGACCTTTACCTCGCAGATTACGGGAGTTGCCAGTCTAGCGCTGCCTCGATCGGTGCACTTCAACTGATATTGATTATTTTAGGTGAGACTTAGGTAATACACTGACTTTGGTTAATAACCTCATACAACCCCCATTTCAAAACACCCAAACTATCCTTTTAACTCTGAACTGTTTTGGTCTCAAGCTACAGTATAGGGATTAAACCCGATGTAAACTATCTGTATGTGTGAAAGATGTGTATGAATGTGTGTATATTGCGTGCTTGCCTGGAGAGCTGTAGAGCGGACCGGCCCCTCGCTTTGAGGTGAGAGTCAGGTGTCGTCAGTCCACACTGTAATTTCCATTTCAGTGCACATCAGTGCAAACGTCAGTACTTATTGACTTCATCCTCCAAAACACACACACACAAACACACACTTGGACACAACAGACTTGCACCTCCCATGTATGCACACAAATACTCTGACGCACATATACTGAATACCTTGATAGCCCTCGATAAACGGCATTTACAAGTGTGAAGAAACACTTTTGCTCGCCACTTCCATCATGATTGTGTCTGTCATTGTCTTCTAATTTTCTCCTCTGCGTCTTTCTCTGATTGTTTTTTGTGTGTGTGTCTAAACCACGCTCCCCTAACCCTTCTATGTGTCTCTCTCCTTCCCTGTCATCCTTTACGTTTGTGTCGTGGGTGTCATTCTCAGACTGAATCAGCCAGGAGGAGGTCGCCCTTGCTCGGTGTCCGGCGGCATCACCTGTAATATCCTCGCTGGTGGATGAGCATAGTGCTGATTTGCATGATTACACAGCATCCGCCAGACAGTCAGCGCTTCATTACTCCCCTCCCCACACACACACACACATACACAGGATGATTGCGGGAAAGTGAGTGAAGCCACACACACATAAACACCTAAGCCCACACACAAGATACTGTACATCACAGTAATGCCATCTGACAGTGTTTGCAGCTGAGCAAGGATGCACACATACACGTGTATTGTCTCTCAGTTTTGAAAGCTTGTGTTTAAGGATGCTTAAATCTTCAGGTACTTCAAAGGCTATCGCTTTAAGCCACACTATGTCAATTAGCATATAAGAAGCTTTGCATGTTTACTGATTTGCCTGTATAATCTCACTGCTGGGCAAGCATAAAACACAACGCTGCTGCTGCTGCTGGCCGGCGGAGCACCAGTGGACAGGTACATAACTGATCTCTGTACGAGGAAAGAGGGGCGATCGATACGGAGCTATTGAAGCCCCGGGTCGATGAAAAGGCCAAAGGATTCACAATGCAGAGGCCACCTCCCAACACCCCTTCATGGTGTGAGAGCAGTGCATTAAAGCTTGTAAAATGGGAGTGTGTGTGTGTGTGTGTGTGACAGAGAGAGACAAAGTGAGCTTTGCTTGTGGCATCTGCAGAGAAATATCCCCTCCATCCTGTCATAAGAGAGTATGAGCATTCACATGTCTGTTTTATTGTCTCTGAGGTGCCGGGACAGCTAGTCCTAACCTTCGGGAGCACAAAGCGGATCGATAACTGCTGAGCAAATTTATTGCACAGGTCGGCAATTTGAGCTGGGAGACTTGTGGTCTGCCAGGAATCACAGGTTTGTGGGAGATTTACACCTTTAGATTACTTAGTGCTAACCGTGATGTTGTAAAGGAAGAGGGGGGTGCACTAAGACTAGGCTTGGATTAATATGGGTTTAACTTGATCCTTCCAGTGAGGATAACGAAGGAGCACTAAGAGGCGCGTTGCTGCAATTCAAGTGTGATTTGAGGTGAAGCTTTATCCACACCATCTTATGTTTAAGAGCCAATTATGCATATTTGGTGAGATGTTGGCATGACATATTACAGACGTTCTAGTCTGTACAACAGTTTTTGTATAGTTTAAATAGCCACCATGTGGTTTTATGATGTTTACCATTTTCTTGTTATAGTGCTAGAATAGACATTTTATTATTTACGACAGTACATAGTACTGTAAGGCAGTTTTAGTGCGCTTGATAAAGGAAGCTTTTGGAAGATGCTGTGAAGTCTGTATAGGTGTGAATCGCAACAAGTTTTTGACCATGTATATACCGTGTTATACACTATGTTATACATAAGGGATAATGTACAGCGAGCCGGTCATCGCTGTGAAAGAATCCCCGACAGGGCGATGCTGCACCCGATGCAAAGCGAGGAGGGGTCTCCCATCGCCCTGAAGGAGATTCTTTCACATCAATGACCCACTAGCTGTACATTATCACGCTTATTACACAGCTACTTACTGAAGAAATCAATATTTTGACACAAAAGCAGTCCGCCATAGTCCGACATCTGAACTGCACCCATAGCAACGGTCTGTTATACAGAAATAACAGACCGCAGAACGCCGTGATTGACCAATCAGAATCCAGTATTCAAAAGTAGTAAAACCGTGTTATACACCGTGTTATTGCGTATTATAGCGTACAGTGAAAGTGGGATTAACGTATGGAACATAAAGTCGCTAGTGGACCGGGCGAGTTGTAACTTTGATGGAAGTTCTCCCTGCCTCCTGTGAGCACATTGGGTCTTCACAAAACAAATGTCCACTACACCATGTCTGGATATCCTGCTGGAGTCCCCGTCTTCAACGAACGCAGACTTGTTCTTTGAAATCACCAAGACGCAGACTGCGTTCCACTCCGCTTCCATTCAAGCAGCCGCTCCGCTTTGAAGTCCAACACCAGGCTTTTATCTTGTTATCTTGTTATTTCATTGTATTCCCCCGCGCGATGCCATGCAGCATCCTGAGGGCTACAACAAATACCCAGGGCCCCCCCCCACACCCTCTCATCATCCGTAACACACAGCCGACAATGACGGCAGGAGAGAGAGAGAGAGAGAGAGAGAGAGAGAGAGAGAGAGAGAGAGAGAGGATAAGGGGGGAAGAAAAGGTCCATTTTCTGTTTGAACTAGAACAAAGGGGAGTTTCCAGTTGACCATGTACTGTAATGACGAGACTAATTAATCAGATGCATAATTCATGGGACGGAAAAAAGTGTGCCGTGGAAGGGGGGGGGGGGGGGGGGGGGAGAGGACGAGAGTGCACCATCAGCATTTTCCTGGAGAGAGGAAGATGGAGGTGTGTGTTTGTGTGTGTGTGTGTGTGTGTTTGTGTGTGCTCGACAAACATAAAAAAGCCATTATAGGCAAAGCATGAGTTTGAATAATGAAATGAAGATTTGACCTAATATGATAAACTCTAAGAATGCAAACACAGAGAGGAGCAGACCTGTGAGCTCCAGTACAACATGCTGTATTCTGGATCTGAGGCTTTGCTTATATGCAATCCATTGATCGGTCCTCTCAAACCCGGCTTGGGGCCCCTCTCTGTGTGGAGTTTGCATGTTCAGCGTGTTTAATGTTTAATATAATATGCAAATGAGGAATTATCGTATCAAATATGTGCTCATTTTCATACATTTCCAGAACAAAAATCTGAACATTGGATAAAGCTAGGTTCAAAATTCTTGTTTAATTTTGTTTTATATATTAGAGTCAAAGGTTTCTGCAGAGGAAATCTCTTTTTATCACTCCATATATCAAAAAATACTGTCAACAGCCATCCAATTTCCTCCATGTTTTTAGGAATAAAATGTGTAAATCAGGCTGTGAATGATATATGAACAAAACCCTCTGTAAAAACCTTCAGAATATAATTTAGATAGGCATGAAACTGGAAAGTTTGGTGTATGAGAAAAACCTCATATTGAGAAAACGGCCTTGTATTATCCTTGCAAATCGAGTTGGATCGTAGGAATATAAACTGATACATGGATGTTGTAGATGAATCGTTACACCCCTACATGCACAGTATGTACCTGCATTAACACTCATAATGCACACACAGCTATGAAAACACAAGGTCAGAATAAGATGGGTTTTTCTCTTTTCATTTTTCAATACAAGGCAACAAGTTCTTTCTTCTTTTAACCTCATTTTTTCCCTTCTATCTCTCAACATTTATGAGCAACCCTGAATGATTTCAAAGTCCAGTAATCCAGGAGAAAATCTGATTCCCTCGAAACATAATTGAGAATGCAGTTTAGCTGTATGGTAACATCATTTTGTAGGAGACCGGGTTGACCACTGTGGACAACCCACTGACAACATATTAACATGTTTATGACTTAAGACTGTGTTTTATTCATTCCTTCACACATTACTTTGACTCTGTCCAAACCATGAATGGACACGTATTTCCACACATTTCTGAGCCACCTGGCTTTTCCATAAGGCTAAACATAAATATACAGTCTGCCATTTAAATTCCATCAGGGCTTGTGTGAAGATGCTGGATGTGAAGGAATATTTCACAGATAAATATGATGCCTCTCTAAAGAATAATCTTGGCAAAATCTGGACTCCACCTTTCAGTCAAATTGCCATGGAAGTAACACCACATGCAACTGTCAAATTCAATGATTTCTAAATATCCTATATGGAGTTTTGATTCCCCAGATTCATTTAAATTATATTTCATATTGTATTCATTAAACGGTATGTCTGTCTTTGACCATCTGACCACACACACATGCACGAGCAGCGCCGCATCGTAACTACTTCACAGACATAGAGCGGAGAGAGGACCTCAACTCAACAACGCTACTTCATGACCAGTAACCGCGGCAGTGCTACTGCAGGGCTGAGCTTTCTCTTCCATTCTCCAGGAAACGTGCGGCGGCGACACGCTTTGAGTTCAGGCTGGTGCACGCCAAGGGTAGAGTAGGAGCAGGGAGGCAGGGAGGCGTCTGATTGGTTCTTTCCAAGCGGACCACGAGGCAGTGATTGGTAGACGTTTTTACAGGATTACAGCAGCTACAGATGACGGCTCTTTTCCACTCCTTTTTCAGAGCTCATCAGTCATGGATCGCTGTCGGGGCGTAAAGACCATTTCAACCAATAGAACAAATAGTGTCTACTGGAGAACATCGTCTACCCTGCCTTTAAAGGGACACCTGCAGCAGATATGTATGATCCATGAGTTTAATGCTGTCCAGTAAAAACCACCAAGCCTCTAAAAGTACCCTATAGTTGAGTCATCATAACACAGTCTCAATAAAAGTTGGACATAATCACATTCATAAAGGTGATATTGCAGAGCTGCTCTACTGGGTTGCATTACATTATACAGGAGCTTTTATTTCTGTGGTTGTGTGTATTCAGACTGTCTGGGTTCGGTTAGACATTCAGCGGTTTCACCGTCACGTCGTAAAATCTAAATCCTCCGTAGTAATAACGGAACCTGAGTGGATCTTGCTTTAGTGTTTGCACTACCTCCCTCAGCAGATGGCTCCACCACAGGGATGGGCTCCAAACCAACGAATAACAGCCCAGCAGCTTTCTCTCTGACTATCTCTTCCTCTCTGTTCCCTCTTTTTCTTTTTTCCCCTCTTGCAGTGTTTCCAGTTTCTGGCCCCAGATGAGCCACCCGGAGCCAGGAAACCGGGGTGGCAGCCGGTGAGACTTTTCAGTCCTCCCACCTGAGCATCTAAAGCCCTTTTGTGGGCGTTGGAGTGAGGACATGCCTGTCTGTCCCATGATGTGCTGTCTCCTCGTCTGAAAGCTCAAGAAGGAATGTTTGGACGGAGAGGATGACAAGAGGGTAAAACAGGATTGTTTTTTTTCTGCAGGATGACTTGCATTTTTTTAGGAGGTGAATTGCTAGGATTTTGGAGCATGTTCTGAGAAAATATTGAGAGAAGAGGAGTAGTTCTGATGCACCGAATCACTTCAATTCAGAACATTTAGATAAGCAGCAAACTCATTAACATAGTAGGAGTCAAAAAGAGAGACTTGTGAGTGGATTTGGAAAACAAACAGAGACAGTTTATGGGTAAATTACTGGATCTGATATGAAATGTATTTCACCTCATGTCCCTAAAAAAACACACCCACCGACACACACACATTTGAGACACAATACCGAATCATCCCTTGGTGTATAACCCTGTCTCCACGGCAACGGCTCAAGCTGACCTTGCCTAATTTGTACCACAACATCCGACGGCACCAGGTGAAATGAAAATAATTCAGCAGACTAACAGAGCTAACAGACCTGCCTCTGTGTCTCCCCGCACAGCCAGCAGGGGAGAGAAACCTGGAGGAGAGCTGGAGCAGAACAAATGACAATTACCACCAAAAGTCTGGGCTGACTAATGTAAGACAACCAGAAGAGCATCATCATTATAGAAGATTGCTGTTTTCATCCAACGTCTCTCCTGTTTTTATATGTAAAGCCAGAGACAACCGAACAAATGTCTTCTCCATTTGAGCTGCTGCATAATTAACAAGGGTGACTTTTTAGCCCCGTGAGGAGCTCCAGCGTCATTAGAAGACCCGTTAACGTCCCCTATATTTAGTTATTGATCTGAAGCTTCTCATTACAAGTCCAATCCATGATGCTCTTTTTTTAATCAGTCACGAGTGATCGTTGCTCTCTAGGTTCGTTGGTATTGACCTGTCATCTTCCATCGGTATGGAAGCAACATTTCTCATATCTTGTGTGTTACAGACCTAAACATGCTCACATTATTTGTGTTTTTATTGGCAGTTATAAGAGACTTGAATTACATGTTTAATGGATTATATTTGTTCTCAAATAACAGATTTGTTTTGCTTTAGAACAATTAAAAACTTCGTTAATGGGGGGGATGTTTTAAGGTCAACCCGGTCTCACGGGAAGGTGTATAAATAGCACGACATTACAAAGATAAACTACAGTAATGTCCGTAATTAGGTTGAGGCAGCAAAACCACTTAGTTAGCTTTAGGAAAAACGTCATGGTGTACAAAATGACACGCCAAAGCAAGGAAGGCGTTCTTATTGCACGCTAAATTCCATGTGCATTATTTTGTCATTCATACATTTTGACGTGCGAATGTAGGACGGAGTATTTGGGCTACATATGAAGGGGGAAAAAAATCTGAGATTTCGAGAATAAAGTCATAATATTACGAGAAAAAAAATAATTTCCTCCTCCTACAAAAGAGTCAGTTTCCTCCATCAGGTCCGTCTGGTTCTTTCTTTTTTCTTTCTTTGGAATAAACGCAGTTTCTTGCACAATATTTTCAAGTATTTGGTTATTTGTGAAACCTAAACTAAGCATCTTGTGAAGTATGACTTCACAAGATGCTCCACGTTCCTCATTTTCACACTGTTTCCCTTCTAAAATAACACTTCAAAATACTACTTTATAATAATATGACTTTATTCTCGTAATATTACGACTTTTTTTCTCGTAAACTTATGACGTTATTCTCGAAATCTCAGATTTATTTTTTTTCCTCAATGTGGCCCTTATGCTCCGTCGTACGAACGGGCTGTTTAACGTAAAATTGAAAAAAAATAAATAAAGAAATAAAACGCAACAAAACTCCTTGGTTAGGTTAATTTAAAAAAAACATCATGATTAAAATAAGTGACCCTTGACTTTTAGTTTCACACAGGACACAAACACCGGCCTCCCAAGTGTTCATTACAAACGTATTAGTGACGTCATTTTTAGGAGGCAGGGCTGCAGTGGTGGATTTGCAGCCATCCACTACAACAATTCACTGGTTGCAATGTGACATATTGGTGTCTGACCACACAGAAACACTGCAGCCAGTTGGATTTAATGTTCTGAAACTTTTGTCATATGTAAGAAAAAATCAGCTCAGATTTGCAACTGTATAAAAACACAATGCTGCAGTTTGAGTATTTGTGCAACGCCAACAGTCTGCCTGTGATATCGTATCACTACATCACCCGTAATGATATAAAGAAAAACACTGTAGAATATTATATTAGTGCTACAGCTGTGCATGCATGGAGTAATGCAATATACTGTAGGTACTAGCTCAGCACAAACGACCACACCTTCAGGGGAAACGCTATTCCCCCGTCAGAACATGACTGACAGCTGACATAAGCCGTGAGTGTGTGTTGGAGTTTAGATCATTAATCAGACAGCACGCCGACAGCACTGATGAATTGCCCACTCTACTGCATAATCTACATGCTGCTCTCCCTCTCGACCTTCACTTCAGATTGACTGTGTGTGTCTACGAGAAAAAAAAAGAGTAAAAGTAGAGAGAGGAGAAGACGATCTATCTCCATTATCCTTTTTTCACCCTGGTTATTTAGCATCACATCAGGCCCGTTCCCTCCGTCTCTCCCCTCGTTTCCTGCTCCATCACTTGTTCATTCCCCCTGCCGTTTCAGCTCACTGTCTTCCTGTTGTTTCCTCCCTCTGTTTTTCCACTAACTGCAACTCTCACCCTGGGGAAATGCTGCTTTCCTAATGACGTGTGTGTTGCAGAGAGAATGGGATGTTAATGTTGCCGGAGTGTGACACTGTTTAAAGTGAATAACTATTCTCGGGTTTCCTCCCTGCTCCTGTGTGTGTGTGAATGAGCATGCAATAAGAGGCACAATATGTCTTAAGAATACTGTATCTGCACTGCTGCCTCACACACTTTGTGGTTTGGACTCTCCTTGATAAATAGATGCACACTGCCACCTGCTGCTCAGTAACGCAAAGGAAATATTCTGCAGTAAACCTGACCGCCTTTACTGTCTTTCAGAGACTGTAGCAGGTTCAGTTTTAGAGCTAGAGTGAAGAGATATCATATGAAACTAGGAAACCTAAGAAGACTTGTCTCGTCGGCTAAAAAGTTGGGCTAAACTTTTGAAAAAACTGGCATGATCATTTTCAAAGGGGTCCCTTGAACTCTTGACCTCAAGATATGTGACTGAAAATGGTTTCTATGGGTACCCACGAGTCTCCCCTTTACAGACATGCCCACTTTATGATCATCACATGCAGTTTGGGGCAAAAAACATGCACACTTTTTTTAATGCAGTATAAATGTGTTATTTTCACCTATTCTAAAATTATGTATTTGAATATTTCTGCATACTTGGGTCCCTAAACAGTCTTGAATTACATAAATTGGGTATCACTGTAAAGCTGAGATTCTTGTGGATCCAATGAGCCCAACTGTATTCATGTGTGATGATATTAGTCCCCATAGGAGACATTTCATTGTAGTGAGACCATTTTTTTAAACTTGACCTCACTGTATAAAATGACCTGTGGTGACCTCTAGGATAATCACAGCCTCATGAAACTTTACAGCCACAAACTAGAGACCTAGAGCATTCAGAGGATGGATGGATCAGACTAGAGACCTAGAGCATTCAGAGGATGGATGGATCAGACTAGAGACCTAGAGCATTCAGAGGATGGATGGATCAAACTAGAGACCTAGAGCATTCAGAGGAAGGATGGATCAGACTAGAGACCTAGAGAATTCAGAGGATGGATGGCTTTCCTAGCTACATTGATCAATAAGGGGGTTTCTGAGCAGTTTACACAACACGTGCTCACCATCCAATCACCAATAAAATGCAATTCTTGCAGAAATCTTCCAAATGTCAAAAGTTTTTGATCCCAAATCACAGCAGGTCTTTTTCTAAGGTGTTCCTCAAGGTCTTGGTGTCTTAATGTGGTATTTTGGAGGGATTATTGATCATTTTTATCAATTCTCCAGTGGTAAAAAAAAAAATGGTTAAATTGAGCACCAAATCTGTGTAACAAATGGAATCAACCCAAAAATTGCTGCAACAACTTATGGGACATAATAGAATAGAGCATGGGGATGACCATCATATACTTCTATCATCATGTTCTAACACACTTTTACAATTTATTTCAAATAATTAATTCATGTTTATTTCTGATTTATGACTAGAACAACTTGACACACAGTGCTGAGCTGCATCTCAAATTAATCTCCAGGTTCCCAGCTTTCAGATGATGTACTCCACTTCTGCAGAAGTCAGTTCATCAATCCAACCTGCCTCATGAATCCAGCTGCTAACTATCAGCTGCTGCCATGGTGCCAATCCATCTCCCCAAATGAGCACCGTGTCTGGCTCTCAGACCAGAACCTCCCCTCTATATGGGTCATTATTCCATATTTCAGCCTCAGTCCCAGAAGTTACCAGACCATCTGAAGCCCACCTGCTACTTTGGTGTTCTGGGACAGGAAGCGAGGAGAGGACGCCGGATTCTTTTTTTTTTTTTTCCATGGCAAGTGAATCCCGGGCCAAGAGGCTCAGGCGACGACTCGGCACGAGACTGAGCAGTCGCAAGAGAAAGAGATAGAGAGAGAGAGAGAGGTCACAGCTGGGGCTGTCCACCTGCACAATCAAGCATGGTTATGTACTAATTGATGGATAATTTGCTTGTGGAGCACACAAACACCCAAAGCTACTTCTTTACACTAATTGAACTCTATTGAGACTTTGTAAAACCGGTATTTTCCCCACTGTCAGTGGGAATAATGGGGCAAAACAAAAATGTTGCCAGAGGATGAGAAAGCAGAATTTAATTTCATGCTCTTTCAGGAGAAGAAGATGCAAATGGTGCAGAGTTATAATGATAAACTCCCTAGTCACACTCTTATCCTGGCAAACAGCTTTGGACAAACAGCTGAGTCAACTGCCACTACTGTAAACTGGTCACTTAACAATAGATACACAATCCTACTTTCTGTTTGTCGAGTTTAGATCACCATTTAAACAACCTTGCTTCCTTTATTGCTTGAGATTATTAGATATTTTGCTGACGGTTGATTGGTTATGAATCTGTAACGCCATCTTGACCTCTTATAACACCAAGTGGGATAATAACAACAGTTTAAAAGTTTAAATATCTGCTGTGAATCTGCAGGGTTAAGGTTGTAACCTTGCTTGTGGAGTACAGTTGCTATTAATTACACTCAAATAAAGAACTCTAACAAACTCCTGTTGGTTTCTCCACAGGCGCCTGCTTTGGAAAGGTCAGTACCAAGCAAAAAACACCAGGCCCGGTGTATGTGGAGATGGGAAACAACTTATATTTTTGTGAGATTAATTGCTGAACGTCCAGTTGCACGAGATGATAATACTTGTATAGCTGTTTGTTTCTCCTGTGACATAAATTGTTGTGACCTTAGTATGACAAAGTTCAAAAATAGACATGTTCTGAAGCTCAAGAGTTTAATTGACTTTTTTCAGCAAGACGGCACACTGGAGTCGGTGTCAAGCATTAATGAGCAAGAAGCTTTTTGCAATTGCTGATTAATGAAAATTTAATCAAGGCAGGTGGCTTTCAGCCAGGATACATTTCACCATTTGCATCCGTGTCTTGCTCGCTAGGTTGGCAGTAACAGGATACTTCTGCAGTGTTCTCACTCTATTACAAGAGGAGAGGAATAAGAGGCTATACTAGCTGGAGGGGCACATTTTGATTATAATGTCTGTATGGATATCCGCAGACTTACAAGTTCAGCAACATAAAGATAACTTGCTTTTGGAAGTTCATAAACTCCCAATTAAATTGAAGCTTTTAGAAAGGATGCAACCAAATTTTGGCATGAAATATGAATGTTTCTGCTATTAAGAAATTAATATGTGTGTGTGTGTGTGTGTGTCATGTGTGCCCTTACCAAAAAGAAGTATTATTCAATTGTGCTATTAGTACACTTCTTTTAAATATAAAATGAGAGAGTATACTTTCAGTTTACTTTTTATGTACTTGTCAGAGATATACTTAACAAAATTATACTTAAGTATTTGTGGCTTATACTGACAAGTACAGAGAAAGTAAGTATAATTGGCTTATGCTTTTGATAGAGTATCCTATTAGAGTGTGTGAGAGTTTGTAAATGTGTGCTTTGATATGAATTTACTTCAATTTATCAAGAACGTTTTTGCATTCACCGTTCACCATGGAGGCATGCAAGAAAAAAACAATATATATATATTTTAATTTCATCACAAAACATCACGCCAAATAGCAAAAAGAGCAAGTCTCTTTATGTAATGCATGAATCATTGGCTAAGTACTATAAGTTAAAGAAAACTTACAGGTATACTTGCAGTAAAAACTATTAAACTAGTAGTTTACTGAGAGTATACTTTAAAGTCTACTTTCATGGAATAAAAAGTGGCCTAGTAAACTAAAAGTATACCTATAAGTTCTTGTAGTATAGTTCACTTCATAGTATAGTTGCAGTACGAAATAGATGTAAATTAGTTGTGTGCACAAAGTCTGCTATTCTTACACTTAAAGTACACTTAAAAGTAAACCTTTATTAATTAAAAAGTGGGACAATTTAGTCCCAAGATATATTGAAGTCGTACACTTACAAGTATTCTGCCCGTACATTGATATTTGTATTACATAAAGTATACCTGGGAAATATACTTGAATTGCCTTCATAAAATAAACTTGAAGTACAGTATACTCCTTTTTCGTAAGGGTATTTATAATTTCGCTATGAATTGTGGGTAATTCCCTCAAGAAAAGTGCACCATTGCAGACTTTATAAGGACTGATCTAAGTCTTGAATGTATTAATATTATGTACTTACATACTGATATATCAATGCTCGTAGACCGACCGTAATATGAAATTCCATGCTTTTTCTTTTTTATTAATTCATTTAATTTATTCACAAGATGAATTTACAACCAATAAGGCAAAATCATTACAATAACAGTTAAGTTATTATCCTCAAAACTGAGCAGATAACACAATAGACATAAAACAAGGGAAGTTTGGGGTCCCCTGCTGGAGCTGTTGCCCCCGCGACCCGATCCCGGATAAGCGGTTGAAGATGGATGGATATAAAGCAATAGCACATGAAGATGGGAGGGGTCTTTAAAAGGACTGTTTGTAACTTTCAGAAATGCTTGTTAACAGCGACACCTGGCCGTTAAGTCAACGAAAGTCAGCGTCTGGCTCGCGCTAGCTCTCTCTAAATAGACATGAAAGGAGCATCGGTCAAAACAGTGAGGCGACACACGTCAGCTAAAAGCACAATATCACTCTATATTTCAGCTGCTTGGCAGTAATGTTAGCTGACGAAGGTCTCTCCATGAATCACTGCTGATCCTAGTGTTGGCTTTTCCTGCCTCAGCCTCCCGACTGCGGCCGGAGGGAACAGGGGAGACACCGGAGTTTTGGTCGGAGACGATAACGTTTCTCTCTGCAGAGCCCCGTCACTTCACAAGACACGGGAAACCTCTGTTGGTCTGGAGGAGCTGCAGCAGTTATTCCTGCACAAACGTCCACTGTAGGCAGAGGAGCAGAGTACAGCAGAGACTCTGGTTCTGCAGACCAAAGCTACGGTCTTCCCCGCGTCCTCCGACCGCGGCCAACACTGTTTAACAGACGAGCTTCACTAGATACAACTTTGTGGTTTTGGTGCTTCTGTGTAGTTTGTGTTGGAGTCTGATGGTCCGTGTCCACAGGGGCGTTTTTTATCGCGAGGGGACGCAATGCTTCCCAGCATTGGACGCTTGGTGGGCTGTCCCTAGAAACAAGGCACTCGGCTCCTGATTGGACGAACGCTTTCCCTCCGCTGGCTGCTGCTCCCAGCCTTCAAACCGGAACCAGTATGGAGGCTCGTTTGGAAACTTTCTTCTCGTATTTCACGTAAATAGTTCACTGAAATGTGTTTCTGAAAACATTTGAGGCGAGAAATAATCCACGCAGTTGCTGAATATGTCTTTATTTTGGATCGACAGCGTTTAGTTTAAAAGATTATCGGGAGTTTCGAGAGGCGGCGAGTCACGTCGGACGCCCGTGATTTGCATAAAGTAGCCAGGACCTCAACTTCATGCAAATGAGGAGCGGGCTTCCTGCACGCCTAGTCTCTCGAATCGCGACGCCACGCTACCGGAATGCATTGCGCGGCTTCTTGCATAGACAATGAATGGGGAGCGTGGAAAGCACGGATCCTGTGGACACGTACCATTTGTCTGAACAGCGTAGCCACCCGTGAGCGCGCATGGAACACTGACCAGCAATGATGTATACGTGGAAGAAGTTACAAACAGTCCCTTTAAAGATTTTTGCCTTATGAATAAAGAATTTGGCTAAAACTAGTCAAACATTAGGTCCAATTGTTTGTCTTCAAATAAAACACCTATAATAATACTATTATGATCAGTAGTATGATCAATAGTATGATCAATAGTATGATCAATAGTATGATCAGTAGTATGATCTGTAGTGGGCATTGCTGGGGATTTACTTCTCAGCTATTGTCAGTCATGTACTTCCGGGTCAGAGGCTGAAGCGACCGGATGTAGTTGCACCATAAACGGGCGGCGTTGTGTCGTCTCCATTTTGATCAGAAGCTGCTTCAGAGGATCTCAGAGCTTCAGATCAGCGAGGCTTCAGTCTGCAGAGCACCATGCTGTCAGCCGCCCAGCTGCTCGATGAGCTAATGGGCCGAGACAGAAACCTGGCTCCGGACGAGAAGCGATCCAACGTGAGATGGGACGACGAGACGGTGAGTTAGCATCCGAGCTAACAGGTAGCCTAGCATCAGAGCTAACGGTTAGCCTAGCATCAGAGCTAACGGTAGCCTAGCATCAGAGCTAACGGTTAGCCTAGCATCAGAGCTAACAGTTAGCCTAGCATCAGAGCTAACAGTTAGCATCCGAGCTAACGGTAGCCTAGCATCAGAGCTAACGGTAGCCTAGCATCAGAGCTAACGGTTAGCCTAGCATCAGAGCTAACGTTAGCCTAGCATCCGAGCTAACAGTTAGCCTAGCATCAGAGCTAACAGTTAGCCTAGCATCAGAGCTAACAGTTAGCCTAGCATCCGAGCTAACAGTTAGCCTAGCCTAGCTAGAGAAGAACAAATGTTCTTAACCTTCCTGTTGTCTTCGGGTCAAATTTGACCGTTTTCAAACTTCATTAAATCATAAATATGGATGTCTTTCACCTAATTGCCCCAAAATTACATGAATGGTTCACTTATATGGTCTCTTCAAAAAAACAATAACGATCACTACTTTCGTTGCATCATGGGTATTTTATTCAAAATTATAGCGCATGTGGTGTAATGTGTCACACTGTCATTAAACATTATATTTATATTATATTTATAATATTCTGACTAAACTTTGATATATACCAGTCTGTGATAATCCATCAACATATGTTCCTCCAATTTTGAGTATAGTCCAAATAATTCATAATTTCTGCATTCTTTTCCTAAAAGAATTAGGTTTAATTTCATATAAATTAGGTTTATTTACCATGAATTCCCCCAAAAAAGTGTAAAACTTGTGGTAATGAGTTGGAATGAAGTTGGCCAAAAAGGTGCAATACAGAATTGGGTGATAATTTATAAAGACTGTTTTAAAAACAGTCAAACCAGACCGGGTCAAAAGAAAACAAAAGTTGCATGGTCAACGGGAAGACAACAGGAGGGTTAAAATGCATACATGTCTCTCTTGGTTTGCAGTGAGGAATAGTTTGCTGTATTCATTGATGGTTTTCATTAAGAATGCCATAACAACAAAGACTCAATCTATTTTTGTTATTAAAAAAAAACCTCCTATAGTACAAATACACACAATTATTCCATCAGGCATGCTGCTGCTGCTGCAGGTTGTTTCACTTTACCAAGATCCAAAAACCAAATCAGGTCAAAGTAGAGCAATATACAGAAGAATATACAGAGCAACGTACAGAGCAATGTACAGAGCAATATACAGAGCAATATACAGAGCAATATACAGAGCAACATACAGAGCAACATACAGAGCAATATATAGAGCAACATACAGAGCAACATACAGAGCAATGCGCAGAGCAACATACAGAGCAACATACAAAGCAATGCACAGAGCAACATACAGAGCAACATACAGAGCAATGCACAGAGCAACATACAGAGCAATGCACAGAGCAACATACAGAGCAACATACAGAGCAATGCACAGAGCAACATACAGAGCAATGCACAGAGCAACATACAGAGCAACATACAGAGCAATGCACAGAGCAACATACAGAGCAATGCACAGAGCAACATACAGAGCAACATACAGAGCAATGCACAGAGCAACATACAGAGCAATATACAGAGCAATATACAGAGCAATGCAAGAATGGAATTCACTCCCAAATCAGATTACACAACAAAATACTATATATGGTTTAAAACACTAAAAGAGCATTACTTAAGAAGAAACTCTAGTAATGAATTGGTATTCTTGGGTATAAGTTTAATGCTGTGGTCAGATGTGATGTAACTCTAACGTTAGGGGATGAGAGTTCAACAAGACTTCTGTCTGTAATAGTAATAGTCTGTCTCTCTTTCTTCAGAAGGTCTGCCGGTACTATCTGTGTGGCTTCTGCCCAGCTGAGCTGTTCACCAACACCCGCTCAGACTTGGGTAAGTCAAGGATTTGTTGACGTATTATAAATATGTTTTAGTACAGCAGTACCTAACAGGTGCATCTGTCATATTAGAAGATTAAAACCAGCTTTGTGATTCTTTTCCAGGCCCTTGTGAGAAAATCCATGATGAAAACCTTAGAATAACGTAAGTTCTGATTGTGGTTTCTAACATCATTTGTGTGTGTCTTTGATATTTCCACCTAATAAAGTGCTTCCGTCCCCCTGTGTCCAGGTATGAGAAGAGCTCTCGCTTCATGAAGGAGGGCTATGAGCGGGACTTCCTGCGCTATTTGCAGTCGCTCCTGGCAGAGGTGGAACGGCGGATCCGTAGAGGGCATGCCCGGCTTGCACTTTCTCAGGCTCAGCAGAATGCAGGGGTTAGTGCTTTTGGGTTTTGGCACATTGTTCTGTAACCCATGCGTATCGCTTTATGGCGTTTATGTTTAAACTTGGGTGCTGTTTACGCTGTATGTTTCTACCTGAGATGCTAATGGATTTATCTCTTCAGGGTCCTGGTCCATCAGGAAAGAATGAGGAGAAGGCCACAGTTCTAACAGAGAAGATCGAAGACCTAGTGATGCAGGTTTGTAACAAATATGTTGAATAAGTTGGATAGATATTTTTGTAATTGATTAGTACTAGCCACAGTAATCTGGAAGGAACTAAGATGTAATGTCATTTAAATATCTGTCACATATAACCATGTCAAACTGTGTTCTCAGTGACACCTCCAGAAACCTAGTTGTCAGTGTTATGACACTACAATGTGATAAAACCACTGATGATGATCTGACTTGTCTATGTTTTGCTTTTTGCTCAGATTGAGGAGCTGGGGTCGGAGGGCAGAGTGGAGGAGGCCCAGGGAATGATGAAGCTGGTGGAGCAGCTGAAGGAGGAGAGGGAGCTGCTCAGCTCCACCCCCTCGGTGAGTCAGCTAACTGCGGGCCAATCGGCCCACAGACGGCGCTCTGGATCGTGGGCGCTGCTCATGTAACGCTATCTGTTGGCAAACGTTGTTTTGTTCTTATACAAATAATCAAAGTCAAACTAAGCTCTGACTCAAAATGATTCCACCAGTCCCACTGACGTTCATCACGGCGAGCTAAAAGTTATTCAACAATAAGCATCCTGATTAACATTCATCGTCCTCAATGCCAAATCTGTGCAAATTAGACGAGCTGTTGTGCTCCGAGTCAGTCAGAGTTATATCGCTTTATTACATTGTTTTATGATGTAATGTTTGTACTTTTTATCCAGACCATCGAGAGCTTTGCAGCCCAAGAGAAACAGATGGAGGTGTGTGAGGTGTGCGGGGCTTTCCTCATCGTGGGCGACGCTCAGTCCCGAGTGGACGACCACTTGATGGGCAAGCAGCACATGGGCTACGCCAAGATCAAATCCACTGTGGAGGAGCTCAAGGTAACAGGATTACATGTCACCACAAATATATACTTTAATATATATATATATATATATATATATATATACATATTAGAGCCGTTATTGTAGCAAAACTATTTGCAAATGTGTGTGGAGAGTTGTACAACTGTAACTCATTCCGTGTTGGCGCAATCAGATTTGTAAATATGTAAAAGAATCTCTAAATGTGCACATTTGTCTACACATTCACAAATCTCAGTACGCGTTTAGAGATTCGTTTATACATTTACAATTCTGATTACGTACACACAGATTGAGATACAGGTACACAACTCTCTACATACATTTGCAAATAGTTTTGCTACAATAATTGTCTCATAATTTTGCCCCCTACTTTTTCACAAAGTGAATGATCTCCAGTCTAAACTATTTTATATTTTGTCTCTGGTTTTAAATGTACTGAACAACTCGTCCTAACTAATACGACGCCTTGTGCTTATTTCCTCTCAGGAGAAACTACGTCGTCGCTCTGAGGACCCTCAGGGTGAAAGCCCGGCGCTCAAGAAAGACAGAGAAGACCGCGAGCGTGAGAGGGAGGAACGGGAGAAAAAGCGCAAAGAGGAGGAAGAGAAGGAGAAGGAGAAAGAGAAGGAGCGCGAAAAGGAGAAGGAGCGAGAGAGGGAGCGCGAGAAGGAGAGAGACAGAGAGCGGGACAGAGACAGAGATAGAGACAGGGAGAGGGACCGCAGGGCGCGCCGGAGCAACTCCAACAGCCGCCACTCCAGTCGAGCGTCGGACAGGAAGCGGAGCAGATCCCGAGATCGCCGGCGGTCCAGGAGCAGAGACAAGGACAGGGAGAGGGAACGCAAACGCAGCAGGTACGGCTGACGCTCTCGTACCACATTGACCACCATGTTGTTGGTGGTCTAATAACGGCGTTGTGTGATCGTTAAAGGACGGAGCACGGTTGCATTACTTCTGTAGTAGATAGAGGCACCAGTCCAGATTCAGGGGAGCCATTTAAATCCACATTCACAACAACACATGAGTAGACTTTACAGTTTGACCTGTATGCTGTTTATTTCAGTTTGTTTACTGTCTGCTAGGGCTGCAACTAACGGCTGTTTATACTGTCGATTAATATGAGGATTCATTTCTCCATTAATCGATTAGTTGATTGGTCTATGAAATGTCAGAAAATAGTGAAACATGTCGATCAGTGTTTGCTGAAGCCCAAGATGACGTCCTCAAATATCTTGTTTTGTCCTCAGTTCAAAGACATTCAGTTACCTGTCATAGAGGAGTAAAGACACCAGAAAATATTCACATTTAAGAAGCTGAAATCAGAGAATTGAAAACTGATTAATCACTTGTTGCCTTAATAACTTATTCCCCTCGCTCTTTTTTTTTTCCAGGAGCCGGGATAGGGACAGGGAGAGGAGGCGCAGCAGCCGTGAGCGCTCCGACAGAAAGCGTCGCTCCCGCAGTCGTGACAGGAGGAGGTCACGCAGCTCGGAGCGCAAATCTCACCGCCATCGCAGCCGCAGCAAGGACAGGGACAGAGAGGAGAAGAGGGACAAGGACAGAGAGCGGTCATCGAAAGACAAAGGTGAAGGACGTAGAGATGTAAAGTTTCTCTCTTGGCCGCCTGACCATCAGGTGTTTTTTGTCTAAAGAGAGTGTGCAGATTTCTAATAGACAGCAAATGTTATTAAACCAAAAACATGACTTAGTTGTCCACCAAATCTTCCTTTAAGGTACATTTTGAACCGATAGAAAGTGTGTAATTAATCACGATCAACTATGGACAATCGTGCGATTGAATATTTGAATGGATCGACAGCCCTAATGTGTCTATAAATATACAATGTTCTCCCAGACCGTAAGGCGACGGAGGAGAGGAGCAGCTCTAAGAAAGACAAGCACTCTGACGGCGACGCAGCTGCCACCAAGGCTTCGTCAGAAGCGGAACCGATGGAGACGGAGGCAGCCGCCCCTGCCTCCGCCTCCCCCCTGCTTAACGGCCAGCAAGAGCTCCTCCAATCTGAAGGTGACACTCAGTCCAATTAAAACTGATCTGATAGGACCTCAGATCAGGCTCAGGTAAGTGCGTCCTCCTCCGCGCTCCCCCCTGGCTCTCAACCCAACCCCCTCCACCCTTCCACGCCCCCCCCAACCTCTCCCATCTCCCCTCCCCACCCTCTCACCCTACCTCTCCCACCCTGTTTACGTTCAGTTCAATGCCTATGATTTTTGTCTTATGTGCTATGTGCATATATCTTTATCCTGTTTTGGAATAGTGCATCATAAGTATGCACTGAAGATGAAGGACTAGGCCCGATGAATGAGAAGAAGGTAGAAAACATTCACACAAAGCCAAGAGGGAAAGGCCAGTGTAGCCCTGAGCAAACATGCCCGGAGGTACCCCTCGTTTTGTATCACTTTTTGATACGTATAGATGTTTATTTGTCTTTGTGGACAAAATGGCAGAAAAACTATGAACCATACCAATCAGATTTTCCTGCCTGTATTTACCTGTTTTTGTTTATTTTTGTATTATTTTTACATTTAGGTAGAAAAATGTAGTAATTTTGATTTGCTGAGATGTTGCTCTCCATATAGGAAGCCACTGTGTGTCTACATCTGTGTATATATATACATATATTATATCATGGAGATATCTCTCCTGCTCACATGTAAACACACAGACCTACTTTCAGCTATCGTCAAATGTGGACAAACAAGCCATTTTGCCGTAATCATCATAACCCTCATGCCATGGATTTGTTGTCCAGCTTACTGTGCCTGATGATGCCATGCAGTGTGTGTTTGGGGGGGTGTTATAGCACCGGGGGGCCTTAACGTAACTAACTAACTGGAGGGTAGGGTTTATCGAATGAATTGCAGCTGACTTCCATACCTCACACAGCGTTGGTGTTGTGAGCGAGACCACATGAGAAAAAGGGCAAATTAAAAATCATGGAAACTCTCTGACTGTCAAACTGTGCAGGTACTCACCCCAGGTACTCCTTTCTCTACCCACATCCATTTCTGAATGCTGTTGCCTGTCAGAAAAAAACAATTCTGTACTTCTCCAGAAAACTTGAAAGCTTGAATGTGCATATTTTTTGACATGCGTTTCTTTGTTTTTCTCTTTGCTAACTTTCAAATATGTTTGGGGGAAAAGGTTGTTTCATAGAAATGTCAGAGAGACACATTACTTAAATGCTGAGATGCACAGACAGCCTGCTTGATATACCTATGCCAACTGCTAGGATTTCAACTGATGTGTAGATTTTCCCATAGTTTTGTTAGGAGAGTTTTAATAGAGATGTTCCGATACAATATTTTCCTTCCCGATTCCGATGCCTGAACTTGCGGTAACGCCCGATACCGAGTACCGATCCGATACCAGCGTGATAAATATAATATATTTGTCGCTTTTGGGCTATCTCTGTGGAATTATCTCGTCGTTGGAATGCGGTTTCCAACGTTTACTGCTGCGGTTCGTCCTTTTTTATATCACATGCACTTTTGCATCGGTGTAAGGAATATCAAACAGGTTTGTCAATGTATTTAAAGCATTAGGGTCTAAGGTGGCGATCAAGCCTTTATATAGATTTTAAGAGCAAATGTCTGATCAAAATAATAGTTAAAGAAACTGATCAATATTTACAAAATATCATAATATTCTGGCCAAAGTATTGATAGTGTTTGTGCATTATTAGCAGTGTCTCTTGTTTATGATCTCCACTTTCCTCTGTGGCTAAATTGAGGGATTTATTTGAGCAGTAGTGTTTCTTTATGTAGATGATATTGTTGCCCCAGTAGTAGCAGCAGTTGTTGCTAGAAGCCTTTGTTGTGGGATCTTTACTGAAATTGCATTTTGTGCACATTTTTTGCTCGACAGGGGAAGCCGGGATATCTGGTGGAGGAAGAAGTGGAAGAGCGCACCCATCCTTTCCCTGAACCTGACACTTCGCTGCTTAAAAACAAGGTGAACCACAAATGTGTAGTGGCTTATTTAAAAAACCAACAAAAAAAAACATGAACATACAAAGTAATGTAAACGAGGAGAGAGAGGGGAAGTAATCCATTGATTTTCATGTTCCATCACCTGTCTATCTTTTGGCTGGATGAGGGTAGTTGTGGTTCATCTGATGTATTTCTTGGTCTAGATGTCAGGCAGGCATCACTTTGAAAACCAAACTTAGAGAAGTTCATTATGGGTTTTTGTGTTCTTATTTTGAAAACTCTTTACACATCCTCCTTGTTTCTTGACATTTAGTGAAAATAAAATAAAAAAAAACAGTGCTTGTGGTTTGTTTTGGTTTGTCAGGTTCCACTTCACTCCTTGACCTTTTTTTAAAACCGTCGGTTGAAAGCGTCTGTAAAATGTTAGTCCCGTGATAGGGCGTGTCTCTTATCTCCTCCACTTAGAGCTCACATTGATTGCTCGTGTCCCCTTACTGTAAAATATACTGATTTCATTTTGATCAAAAAACATTTCAAAGACTGAAGATTTGTTTAATTTTGCTCTGCTTTTAATGTCCATGTTGTCTCGATGAATAAAAAGTCAAAATTTGTCAATGTTGTGTTGTTTTATTTCCCACTACTGGGACGGTCTACCAGAACAAGAATGGGCATTGTATGTTTTATCTATAAGCAAAAGCAGCTTGGTGCAGTGAATGTGAGACTGGGAATCACTAAGAAGGCAGTGAAGTGTCCTTTAACAAGTTTACAACAGACTGTTGTATTCTATTTCTATGGTTTATCCACATAACATTGTAGAACGATAGTAGTGCATAGTATATGATGTTGGATGCAGCGTTGTTATTCCATCACTCATTGGGCATGTTAGTCGGAATATGAAATGCACCTGCAGGTATCCTGATTATTACTTTTCATGTAAACAAAGTACACATTGCATTTCCTTTAGATTTTTTTTGTGAACCTCTAACCTTAAAGTTCAAACTGTGCCTTTGCCCTCACCTGGCACACCTGAGTGTATTTTACAATTACTGTAATAATATTATGTCATCACATTTTCTTTCACCTCTTTTCTTGCTTCAGTTTGGACACTGTACTTTAAAAGTATTCACAGAAAATGGTAGTATGCCATCATGTCTGAACAGCTGATTTGACGAATTGCAGTTCTTCACTGTGACCACTGGATGGCACCAAAACCTCAAATACATTGAAGGCTTTTTTTTAATGCATTACATCATTGGTTTTCAAACTTTTTAATGTCAAGGACCCCTAAATTGATGCACATTAGGGTCATGATTTTGCTTCAAGGACTACCATCTGAAAAGATTTTAGTTGTTGGATATAATTAAGACAAGAATTCTATAGTTGTCAACTACAGAAGAGGAGATAAACATGGATTAAAGTGAAACCTGTGATCGGAAAAGTCACTCTTGTGACTCTTATTCACACTGGGCTTACTTCTTTAGTGAAAATAAACTATTCCTTATTTTTCTGGGGACTCCCTCGAGGCCCCCTGTGGGTCCACGGTCCCCTGGTTGAGAACCACTGCATTACATGATGCTCATTGATGACAAAGTGTAATAAATAGTCAGAATATCTGTATTATTTTCTACTGAGGATTATGGAGTTTGTGTTTGTAATTGTGACCACTAGAAAACAATTCATTCATTCATTTCAGATTGTGTCAGTTTGGTGCCTGTATTTTGAAAGTATTCACCGGAAGTGTTCCTCACTGTGACCACAACATAGTGGTAAACACTCCACTCCACTTCTTACATTATTACCAATTAATACTAGTTGTTTTAGTGTTAATGATTGATAGTGTTCGTTTTTGTTTTCTTTCAAGCGGTTTATTAATTAGAGATAACACAACTCCTAATTCTTCCATGGAAATACAGATATTTATCATTTCCGGTGTCCTTAAAGTTAATGGCCCTTATGCAGGCTACATAGATAATTCAGCAAAAACATATTTATTTAATATGGTCTGGAGGGATCTAACCCATATATATAAAACAGTTTTTAGATATTTTATATTTGTTTTAAATCTATGATCTAATTAACCATAATTTTTGTGACTCAATAAACAAAATGTGGAAGTGACCCACTGGTTGCATAGCTATCGATGCAACCAGCAACACATGTGTGTGTGTGTGTGTGTGTGTGTGTGTGTGTGTGTGTGTGTGTGTGTGTTATTAAAAGTAATTTCAACTCAGAAAAATTTAATAAAAAACAAGAACTGTTGTCTGGATAATGTCACATAATTTTACATAACGTTAAAGTGGCAACTTAATAATTATTTTATATATATTTTTAATCTATAATCTAACCATATTTTTTGTGACTCAATAAACAAAATGTGGATGTTGCCCACTGGTTGCATAGCTACTGATGCAACCAGCATCACGTGTGTGTGTGTGTGTGTGTTATTAAAAGCAATTTCAACTCAGAAAAATTACTAAATTACTATTTACTAAAAACAAGAACTAGGGTCAGGATAATGTCACATAATTTTACATAAAGTTAAAGTGGCAACAAAATGCGTAAAAATAGTAATAATTGAGAGTATTCAGAGGGGAACTAATGTTTGATATAAAATATGTATATTTTTTAATCTATGATCTAACTAACCATATTTTTTGTGACTAAAAGGAAGTTGCCCATTGGTTGCATAGCTACCAATGCAACCAGCAACACGTGTGTGTGTGTGTGTGTTAATAACAGTGATATAAACTCAGAGTAATTTACTAAAAGCAAGAACAGGGGTCAGGATAAAGTCACATCATTCTGGGGGATCTAACTCATAGATGTAATTTTTTTTTTTAATCTATGATGTAACCATATTTTTTGTGACTCAATGTCCAAAATGTGGAAGTGACTTGCTGGTTGCATAGCTACTGATGCAACCAGCAACACGTGTGTGTGTGTGTGTGTGTGTGTGTGTGTGTTATTAAAAGTAATTTCAACTCAGAAAAATGTTGTCTGGAGGGATCTATCCCATAGATATAAAACAGTTTTTAGATATTTTACATTTGTTTTAAATATATGATCTAACTATATTTTTTGTGACTCAATATACAAAAGGTGGAAGTTGCACACTAGTTGCAGCTACTGATGCAACCAGCAACACGTGTGTGTGTGTGTGTGTGTGTTATTAAAAGTAATTTCAACTCAGAAAAATGTACTAAAAACAAGAACTGTTGTCTGGATAATGTTCTATAATTTGACATAAAGTTAAAGTGGTTAAAAACAGTACTAACTGAGAGTCTTCAGAGTGGAACTAAGGTTCCAGCTCACAGTTGTTACATCCTAAGATGCCCCCCGATGAGGCGGTGGATGTTGTTGGTAGCACACTGACGGAGCTCTGACACCTCCAGCTCTCCAGCTCTCACACACTGGATGAGTCGAGCTGACAGCGGCTCTGTAAGCTGAACCAACAGCAGAGATAGAGGAGGATGGAGAGGGAGAGGACCGGAGCTGTGGAGGAGTAAACACCGACACACAGTTCCCTTCAGCTGGAGCCTTCAGCTAGCAGCTAGCCCCTCTACGCTAGTCCAGTAAGCAGCTAATGCTAGCTCTCCATCAGAGGAGCTGAGAGCTGATCAGCTCTGACAAGTTCATCCCAGAGTCTGTTCGTCCTATGAGCTGTGAGAGCTAGTCGTCCTCTGCGCCAACATGTCCACCACCTCGCTGGATAAGGAGCTGGAGGAGCGGCTGAGAGAGGCGGCTGCCATCGGGGACATCGATGAAGTGAGGACATTAGTGGAGACAGGAGTCAACGTGAACTCTCAGAACGAGATCAACGGCTGGTGAGAGATCAGGATGAGTTAATGTATTAAAGGTCCCACATCGGGCTCATTCTCAGGTTCATATCTGTAATCTGTGTTTCTACTAGAACATGTTTACATGCTGTAATGTTCAAAAAAACACTTTATTTACCTCAAAGTGTCAGTCTGACTATACCTGTATTCACCCTCCTGACTGAAACGCTCCGTTTTAGCGCATTTCGACGGAATTGCAACATAATTGCGTTGCTAGGCAACAGCTTGGGTCCATGTGTGCTTCCTGTCAGCGGATGACATTCACATAGAGTGTGTTCCAATCCACGTACACTTCAATGTAGTGCACTCTGTACTTACTTGACTAGCGCGTAAATTTCAACGGTGTAGGGTCGTCTGAAATCGAATACTCTGCGGCGCGCTGACCGGAAATGACGATCGCAACATTTGACAGCGGCTCGCTACCCGCCAAAATATCTGCCTGCTTTGTTGAAGAAAAAAAATGAAAGCAGAGTGGAAATTATGTTTCCAACGTCGTCGCCTACGCCTACGATGTGTCCTCCAGTTGGCTGAAAATGCACCGGTATGTTTACGTACTGTATTGTTTTATTCTGTTATCTACGTGGGCGGCTGTGGCTCAGAGGGTAGAGCAGGTTGTCCACCAATCGGGAGGTCGGTGGTTCGATCCCCGGCTGCTCCGGGTCACATGTCGATGTATCCTTGAGCAAGACACTTAACCCCAAATTGCTCCCGGAGGCATAGCCATCGGTGTGTGAATGAGTATTTAGATTAAATCCTGATGGGCAAAGTTGGCACCTTAGTAGCCTCTGCCATCAGTGTGTGAATGTATGTGTGAATACTGACATGTATTGTAAAGCGCTTTGAGTGGTCGGAAGACTAGAAAAGCGCTATATAAGTCCAAGTCCATTTACCATTTACGTCTGTTTGAATAGTGGTCGTGGTCCCACCCGTTCCGCTACGTAGCCAAGATGGCGACCATTGAGTGTGGAAAGTGTCCAGCGTTCCACACTCAACGATCTGATCGTTTTGAGTTCAACATCCGGGTACTTTGAGGGCACTGCATTTTGCCGTACTTCCCAGTGTGAACTCACTTGTGCACTCAAAATAGTAAGTGTAAGTACGGAAGTATGCGGATTGGAACACACGGTTGCACTGCAACAGGAAATAAACTGGGACACATTTAGAATTTTACATTTAAAATTGTGTCAAGGGTTTAAATATTGTATATTTGTGACATCACGAATGGGCAGAAATCCTGACAGCTTGTTTCAAATGCAGAGTTTCTGAATACGGGCTGTGTGTATTTCCCTGTGGATTGAGTGTATCGATACTTTCACAGTATTTATAAAAGACTTAAGCCAGCTTTATAATAAAACAAACATGAAAATCTCCCTTTTTTATAATATGGGACCTTTAAAGTCTTATTTACTCTGTTAGTAATCACAGATTGTGTTGTTTTTAAGATAAAATTCAGTGTTGTTGTTGCAGGATTAAAGCTAATCCCTGTTATCTTCTTAGGCAGCTTGTTAATCAGCCAGGCATGCCACCTTTTATTATCTTGCTCATTCAAACAGGAAACCAATGCCCTGTTAGCTCGTATTATGGGATGGGTAGAAGTTTAAAGTGACATTATTCTAATCACCCCCCAAAAAAATAAGCTTAATAAGCTGTATATTTCACTGTGTAGAAGAGACAGGGATCATATTATGTGTAAAGCAACATCAGGCTTGACTCCAACATTGCTTTCCTAACTAAATTAACAGGAATTACAATTCATCAAATAGAAACCTTTTTAATGCAGCAACTCATCGGTCAAAATTTAAACAAGAACGAGAATTTCCAGTATATTCGATCCAGCTATTTGAGTCGGTATCAGCCTGATATCCGATCCGGTATCGGTGCATCCCTAACTTTTATAAAATGGTCATTATATCCTGACTGCGCATGTGTTATACCCCCACACCCCAAGACCCGTGTCCACCCGTGACCCAGCCTCCTTTCCATAGGCCTTGGTTCAGTTCGCCACCATCTTGTGTTGTTTTGGTTCACTAAACTTTGTTCTCTCCTCTATAATCCTACCAGGACATGCCTGCACTGGTCATGCAAGAGGAACCATAAGCACATAGTATCCTACTTGCTCAGTTATGGAGCAGACAAAGAAATCCTCACGGCGAAGGATGAGTTGGCCTCGCAGCTCACATCCAAACCAGAGATCAAGCGACTTTTAGGAGGTGAACTGCACATTGCTTTCCCTCTTGTTCCCTGTTCCTGTGTTCCCTGTTCCTTTCACATCATTATACAAGTCTGTTGTTGTTACTGACATGTGATTTTTCAGTTGCATAAACATGGCATGCAGTGACATGTAATGTACAGGTTATAACCTCGGGTGTTGATGGTATATGTGCACAGCTGTTCCTGGTTTTGACAGAAACAGAAGCTGTCTGGGTTTTCATTGAGCTGCTTTAAATGAAATAATGGTCTGTTTTTATGCACATCATTCCTGCAGTTGAAGTGGAGGACGTGCCTGAATTGAAGGAGCCTGAGTTGCCAATCATCCCCAACTACCTGTCCAACCCGGCCTTCACGTATTCCAAGATGGATAAGTCAGAGATCATCCTGGCCCAGCACCTTGCACAGAATGGTTCTGGAGAACACGGCGAGGACACGCAGAGCGACTCGCCGTCCCTCTCCCCGACTCACGAGCCTCAGAAATCACTGAGCCTGCTCTCTGACGGCGGTGCCACTCCCCCCCCAAACCCCGCCGCCCACAGCCTAGCCCAGGCTGGCGACTTCATTCCCGTGACTGAACAAAACGGCGTGTCGTCCGGCCCGGCTTCGTCCCACAACCACGCCGTCGTCAACTGCACGGTGCCCATGGACCTGTCGGTGGAGCCGCACCTCGTCAACCACGCCGACTACCCGCACACGATGGCGCACAACGGCACCATGTGCTCGCCTCCGTTGGCCTCGCCCAGCCCCAGCTTGGCCAGCAGCAGCGGGAGCCAGGTCCAGGCCCCGGTGGCCGGCAACAACCCGACTATGAGCAGGCAGCAGTCTATCCCGCAGCAGCTGAGCTACGGCCAGGCCGGTGGACCCATGGCCGCCTTCCAGCCTTTCTTCTTCACCAGCACCTTCCCCGTCAACGTGCAAGGTGAGAGACTGACCATGTCGAACCTCTCCGTCCACACAAACACAAACATGACCTGATGACAAGCTTAGCTTAGCATAAAGACTTGAAGCATGGGGTAAACAGCTATTAGCCTGGTTCTATCCAAACATAAAACCTCTAAATGATATTTATTATATATTGTTCACAAACAGAAAAGTAAAAACATCAAGTTGTGGTTTAACAGGGCGTTAATTTCTTGGCTGGGAGCTGTGATTTCCTGGAGTTTGTTTTGTCACCATGAGGTTGCCAGGCGTCCAGCAGAGACTCCTCTAACTCACTGTGGCTAAACACAGCTTTGTGCTCATTAGAGGCAACAAAGCCTTCCACTTTGACTCAGTTCTGTGTGTGTGAATAGCGGGGAACGGTTACGTGTCCACAGGTAAGTGAGCGATAAGTGCACAGACGTGACGTCATTCTCGTGTCGGCAGCCAACTTGTCAAACCAGAAAGGCTTGTTAGTGGAAGTTCCCTTTCCTCTCGGTATGATGACTGAAGTGTCACAAGTTCACCAGCAAAAACATGATCATCTTCTACAGTGACTCTCACCTGGGGCTGTACGTCAGACCGGCAATACGTCATCCAGAGGAGACTCATCACCATTTCTTCTTTCTTCTTTCTTCTTTCTTCTTTCTTCTTTCTTCTTTCTTCTTTCTTCTTTCTTCTTTCTTATGGGGGAAAACAATCCCTCGTAGACGACGACAGCGAGAACGGAGAAAGTTGAAACATGTCTCCAGGAAGCGTTGCTGTGTAGTTGGTTGCACCAACAAAAAATCCCCAAACCTGCCATGTCCTAAAAAAGATAGAATTGCCCCTCTACTTATGGCTCCAAGCTATAGACCAGACCAGCATGGCTTTATGGCTCCAAGCTATAGACCAGACCAGCATGGCTTTATGGCTCCAAGCTATAGACCAGACCAGCATGGCTTTATGGCTCCAAGCTATAGACCAGACCAGCATGGCTTTATGGCTCCAAGCTATAGACCAGACCAGCATGGCGTCATCTCCGAGGCTGCGCTCCCTTTCAGGGGAAAGAAACTCGTCGTCACAGGAGAGAAAATGATGAAAAGCTGTCGTGTAGCGGGTTAACCGAGGCTTTCACACTGAGATCTGAGGCTCATACAATACGTGAATATTCACTGTCAGTGCGCTAAACGGCTAAATGATGCTGGTGACGGTGACTAGCATGACTAGCTAACGTTAGCTGGAGTGGGAGGCAGCATCAGACTGTCGTTTCCAACTGAATCTCAGCCTATAGAATCAAACAGTTGTCTATTAACACGCTGGTTATTTACAGACAACACTTAGCCTAACAGGATTCAATCAGATATGTAGAGATGTCTGGATCAGCAGTATCTGTCTGTCGTGTTGGATGGGGGAAGACTGAAGGCACATGGTGCCGATCAACCTTCATTTATTAAGATATCGCCAACGCTCAGGTTCAGGCAAGGTCGCTAAATAATTATTAGACATGTGTATAAAACAAACGTTTGTATAACAAGAGATGAATGCATGGGAACTTACAAAACTACAATCCAAACATACGTCAGATTGCATTGAAGTCTACGAGATCTTCTCTATCTTTATTAATAGAGAGGTATCACTCTGGTCCTTTTCTGTAGAGTTGGTGCTGAAGGTGCGTATCCAGAACCCCAACGCCCGGGAGAACGACTTCATCGAAGTGGAGCTGGACCGCCAGGAGCTCACCTACCGGTCCCTCCTGAGGGTCTGCTGCCGTGAGTTGGACATCGGCGTGGAGCACGTGGAGAAGATCCGCAAGCTGCCGAACACCATGTTGAGAAAGGTATGTCGGAAGAAGAGTAGAGTATGGCTGGTCCGTAGAGCTGAAACCACGTGTACTGTTATTAATAATCTCTATTCTGTTTAAACTCTGAAACTGTGTTTTCCTGACCAGGACAAGGACGTAGCTCGGCTGCAGGACTTTCAGGAGCTGGAGGTTGTGTTGGAGAAAGCAGAGGGCTTGTCCCTTTTCTCCGGGACTGGCCTAACAGACAGACCCTGCTACAACATGAAGGCTTCCCGCCTCACCTACTAGAGCCTCCACAGAGCCCCCGAGGTCTCCCCCGCTTTACGACTGGGCTTCTGTAGCTTGCCCTCAAGCAACCATAACTAGTTGCCCGCCCAGGTCCCTTGTTACAGCTTCGTCCGGCTTTGGTGTTTTCGCCAATTTCCTAACTGGGGATTTGTTTTTTTCAAAGTTCTGTAGCTATTGTCCTCCTCTGGCCCTCCTGCCGCTTTAGTGTACCCAACCAGTTGTAAGCGATTACTGATGCATGGTGTCCTCGATTATGTGCAAAAGTATTTGGGCCCCTCTCTCCTCTCTTTATCTCGACTCTTTCTCTCCTCCCCGCTGCACTTTGTGCCAAGGCTGTGGTGGGACAACAGAGGGAGGCATTGGCTTGTCTTCCTTACGGACTGGACTTGAATAGGATTCTGTAATAGCCTTATTTGGACACACATCCCTCTATACTGGCTGTGGACTCTGGTCTGATAAGACCAGAGAGCAGAGGACGACAGGAAGGATTTACATAACTGTTAACCGATAAGTTCATCATCAGTCCACAGGATGGGACAAGTTGGACTTGCACACAGCAACTTGAATTTCTAGCGTTCTATGAGATGCTCCAGCTGGCGTACACACTTTCATACATGCTGTAGGCATTAACCTTAGTGTCTTTCCTGCAGAGGGCATCCATTACTGGCCTGGTGACGAAGGGATCTCTGGACTAGTAGTACTTCTATTTGCATACAGTAATGCTTTAATCTATAATATCCACACAAGGATGGACACATGTTGAGTACTGGTTTCCCTACATGTTTGAATCATCCAGTCACACACTGTGGAAAAGAACGTTTTGTTTGAATTTGTGTCTTTTCATGTCGGACGAAAAAAGTTTCTATCTTAGAGATAAATGTGCAGCAACTAATTTTTATTTTCTACAATAAATGATCACTTGTGCTTTGCAGGGTGCCGTGCTACTATAGGTTCAGTCAGCATAACACTAACTACTGTCAACTGTGAAGTATTTATTTTAAATTGTACTAATGAAGCGAGACCTTTGTTTTAGAGTAGCAAGGCTTTAAAGGTTGTGAAGATACGAGGCTCTCTGCTTGGTTTATCCTTATGAGTTGAGTTCAGTTGCTGTCCTTCTGTTTAACTGTGATTAGAATCAAAAACCAAAAAGTAATCTAGCCAGCAAAGATAAGAATAACTGCAGACTAAACTATCACTGCTTCAGAAGAGAACGCAGCCTTGTTAGACTTTTTGTTCCCCCCCGAAGCGAAGAGGAAAGAAATCGGATGGTTTTATGATTGAGTGCTTCCTCCTTCCTCCAGCTCTTCTTATTTCTCACACCGTCGCCGTCAGTTTAAACTTAGGCGACTAGATTTCTTTAAAATATTGATATATATATATGGCTTCAGTTTGGTTGACAAGGTCTTCTGCTAATATTACATTTTTTTATTAACGGAAATGTTGATGTTTTTTATTCGGTAGCTTAATCAGAAGAAGTGCTGCTGTCTGACTTTAAATGGAGACGACGAAACTAAAAAGCGTTCTTGTACTGTACATTAAGAGTTTAACAGGTGAAGAGGTCGGAGGGTTTATGCTGCTTTCATCAACACTTTATATTCCTTTTTAATTCTGGATGCTGGGGCTCGTTGGTTTGAAGCAGCGCAGTAGGCGGCCACTACACACGTCCTACAATCAGCCCAGTGGTTAACTGTTTACTGTTGAACATGTATACCTTGAAGCTCTTACTGTATTTGTATGTTTTCATGATCTATCTTTTATTAATTTGTATAATTATTTTTTGTTTTTAACCAGTTAGGCCTGTTGTGTTTGTGTCAAAAAGTCTGCAAGGAAAGTGCAATGTGGGGGGGAGAAGGATGTGTTTGCAGTGAGAAGGAAGGACTACAGAGAGTGCTCATCTTCTGTTCCCGACTACGTTACAATGCTTTATTATTACGTCAAGTTGTGCCACATGTTTTCAAGGCAGGATTGAAGGCTCGGTTGAGAAAGTGGGACAGTGTACGGAGGACGTTTGGTGCCCCGGGTGAGTGGAAGCAGCATGTTTTGAAATGGGCTTCTTTGATTCTGTGGAAAGGAGATAAGGAACGTTGTGTTGCTCATTGTTCTAGAAAAAGCAGAATACAGTTTGACCTAACCTATGCATTCAGAGTCTGATATTTTTATATACAGTACGTCCTGTGCACTGTTAAAGTTGTGTTCTTTTCGTTCTGGAGACCTGTTATATCTGTTCTTTGATAAAGCATGGAGAATCACTTCCCTCGTTTTCTCTCAAACTCAAAAAGCATATTCTGTCCATCTGACTAACTGAAGTTAATAAGTTTGAGTATCTATCTTAAAGAATGAAGGGACCGGTTACGTGTTCTGTTCGGCTTTTTGTTGCAGGTTATCCTTTTTGTTTGTACCTGCATGCGTGTGCTGGATGTTTGAGGTAAACTCATTGAAATGTGTGTTTCAACCAAGAGCCAGTAGAGGGAGCAGGAGAGCAAGTATTGGCATTAGATGAGCTCATAAGGTTATTGCCACTTGAAGTCATAATAATAATAAGAGAATAGCCTTTTTGTTTTGTTGCTTGGATTTAATTGAATTCATAAAAAGTATTTTAAAACCTGCTGTTTGAATACTGGTCCATTTATCTTTATACTGAAATGCACCACGTTCAGGATTCCTGTGTGGAAGCCGGTAGAAGATGCATCTTCAGTGCTCATCTTTGGCTTCTGCATTCCGATGCTAATTAATGATGCTTAATAAAACTTAATAAAAGTGAAATAACAATAATTCTCATGCAGATCTACAAGAAGCAAATGGAAACTGTTCTTCAGCGCTGGCACTGATATCACAAATGACATTCATTTGCATGATATGGTCCGCTTGAAAGTACATTTCCCCAACTATTGTTGCATTAATAATGATGTCATTATTGAACACAGGGATAAAAATGATTAACAAAATTTAAAAGCGTAGCAGCATTCAAAGGCACATTAAATAAACCTCTAATAACCCTGAATAATAGCTGTAGTTTAAAACAGCCTACGTACTTAAAGGAACAGTGGGTAACATTTTGGGCTACTATTACCAGAAATTAAATATAATATTTATAAGACCGAGGCTGGATCGCGAGCCGTGAAGACGGCGTGACGTTGGGACCCCATGACCGAGACATGTGACCGAGCGGACGCTACTACGCATGTTCCATGTGCCCCAAGATCCGGGTACTTTTCCAGACAGACGTCGAGCCATTTAGTCTTTGTGCGCCACTCAGCAACTTTCATAGGAATGAACGGAACCCCGCCTCCAACGCTGGATCCAGTTCTCTTAACACATCCATGTCCTGACCTCCGTTGCGGAGTAGTGTTATTATGTTAAGGACGGTCTCTGAGCGAGGTAAACGGCGTTACCACAGGTTTGCACTCAGCAGCTCACATTACCGCAGGAGGAGTGAGTAGAGGGGTACTCAGTTGGTTGCAATCTGCAACCACACCACTAGATGCCGCCAAAACCTACACACTGCACCTTTAAATATAACTGATGAAAAATCTGATATCAAGCGACACCATCTGCTGAACAGATACACATTTTCACTGATTGGTTTAGACTTTCTTTTAATTTAACATGTCAGTTTATTACCCCTTATTAGGTCCATTATTAACACTAATAAAAAGCCTTTATGGAAACGTTCCATACTTCAGTATTGTACCGTCCAGCTGTGGTTTTTCACTTTTGACCTGCATTTGCACCGCGAGCCGATGTTGTACGTTCTGTTGTGAACTTAACTAGCGAGGCAGTTTGTTATGTTCCCTCTCTGATTTAAAGAACATAAACAACACCTAAGTTATGGTCGTACTAACACACTCTTCAATGAAATGAATACAGTGGTGTTCATGTGGTGAGCAGATGTTCAGACGCTGCAGTCTGGAGAGCTCAAACGTTGCATCATCTGAGCAGAGTTGTGTTGGGAAAGTTTTAAATGTGTGTTTGCAATCTAAATATAGGGACAAAAGGAATGCATGGCAATATCTATATAATATATAATATATATAGGTTTCAGTGGACGCCTGTGGATCTGCGCATGTATTCCGGCATGTCTGTGCATCGGCATGTTGTGCTGTGTGTCTAGACTGAGGCTGAGGAATCAGCTTAGGGCCCTGCTGTGGCTGGACGTGTCTCTCTCCTTTGTTCTGGAGTGAGACTCTCATAATAAGCTTAGTATGAACAGTCATAACACCTTCATTGTTTTTGAACCCGCTCCACCAGCTTCCCAGGCCTCGGTCGCAGGCCGGAGACGCCGTGTGGACCTGCGTGGTCGAGAACCCCCTAAGAGCATTTTAGAAATGGAGGCACAAGGCGACGTTACTCACAGGTACGTGCCTCGGCCGATGTGCTTGGATTACGGCCCTTCTGTGCAATATGTGCCCTTCTCTGACAGGCATAATGCACAAAGCCAAGATACAGAGCTGCTTATTCACGACATGCATGACACCGTAAAGCCACTGAGAGATTAATGGTGAGGTAAAACGTACAGTAGCTTATACAGTATATGCACAGTGAGTGATTTATGCCTCTCTGAGCAGTGGTGAACTCAGGCGCTCTGAGGGGCAGGGGGGAGAAAAATAAAAAATGGCACCAACGCACTAAACATTTTCTAGCGTGTAGGGCAGCCTATATGGCACTGCGTCATGATTTCTCCATCTTAAGGCCACCCTATAGGGCACTTTATCATGTTTTCTCCACTGGAAGTGCACCCAGAGGGCACTTTATCATGTTTTATCTACCATAGGGCATTCAAGAGGGCACTTCGTCAAGTTTTCTCCACTGGAAGTACACCCTAGCGAGTACTTTATCTTGTTTTCTTCACTGCAAGGGCACCCTAGAGGGCACTTTATCACGTTTTCTCCATGGGAGGGCACCCGAGAGGCTACATTATCTTGTTTTCTCCACTGGAAGGGTACCCTAAAGAACACTTTATCTTGTTTTCTCCACTGGAAGGACACCCTAGTGGGCACTTTATCATGTTTTATCTACCATAGGGCATCCAAGAGGGCAAGATAGGATTGATACAACTCTAATATCTGTCCGTTCAATACAAGGCTCCGGTCAGCAGCCTGTTAGCTTAGCTTAGCATAAAGTTTAAGGATACTTTATTATAGAAAGTAAATTGCTGCATCAATACCAGACATCACAATTAAACACATTAAAGCTGCCCTAGGTCTGTCTGTGGATCAAATCTGAAAGAAAGATCATTAAGGCGAGTCCATGCGGACCGTTCTCGTGATATCTCAGGAATGTCTGGAGGGAATTTTTTCAAATTGGCACAAACGTCCACTTGGACTCAAGGAGGAGGTCAAAGGTCAAGGTCACTATGACCTCAGGTCCATCCCATTCTTGTGAAACATCCACTTGGACTCAAGGATGAACTGATTCGAAAGGTCAAGGTCACTGTGACCTCACAGAACACGTTTTGGGCCATAACTCAAGAATGAATGTGCTAACTATGATGAGTTCTCATAAATGTATAACGGGATAAAATGATGAAGTGATGACATTTTGGACCGACATGGATTTTAAACTGTAACTTGACTGGTTGGCGGTAGTTGTAGTTGATTTCTGCCTTTGTCAGTGGATGCTTTCAGTCACTGAGGAGAACATGATTGTGATAAAGGATCTAAAAGCTTCACATTGCCTTTAAACCCAAATCTTAATATCGCAAGAACATAAACATTAATGGAGACGTCTCTTGAGTTGCAGAGCTGTTTTGAACCGGGCTCAGAAAGATGGCGAGTGCACACAGAGAAGGTCAAAGTCAAGGTCTGTTTGCAGACAATGCATGTGCTGAAGGCGGATAGAGTGTCGGAGCGCCCTGCGTGGGGTCCACCGGGAGGCTCTATTCAATACGTGACATGCCCTTTGCAGACCCAGTGTCGGCTATGCTGGGAATGCAGGGTGTGGAGGGGTGAAGGTTAGGGGTGACTGGGTGGGCAGACACTGAAAACACAGCTAGACTGTGTTTGTGCATTTGCATGAAAGTGAGAGCATGCACATATATATATATGTGTGTGTGTGTGTGTGTGTGTGTGTGTGTGTGTGTGTGTTTTGGGTAGAATATAATCTGTACGTCCAGTTTCACAGACACAGACCAGACTAAGACGGCAGGGTTCGGCCTGGAGAGCACTGGGCCTCTTTGGGCTCAGCAGGGACTCTGCTTGGGAAGCACAGACACACACACACACACACACACACACGCGCGCACACACACACACACACACACACACACACACAGCGAAGCGACTAAAATGTTGAGTTTTTCTGTTTTCTTTTTAAGATAAAAGTAGACCGGCTTTTTTTAACGTTGTTTTATTTGAGTTTAGCGGTGCTCCTAATCCGACTGTGTTGGTGGGAACGTATCCTTTTGTCTGTTCGTGTCCTCGACCAAACGGACCACAAGCCTATTTGTTTTGCTTTGAAGCCCCCGTTTCTGCAACACTTCCTGGAAAGCTTTTGGCTTTTCGTGGAACAAACCGAGTTTTCACAACATTTAGCGTGTTGTGAAACCCCGGCCAAGCTGTCTGTACTACTTGTGACTTCTTACATGTCAGTATTGTGATAGCATGAGCCCGATGAGCCTAATCGCATTCCCATTGTCTATTACAATATGCTCTTCTTAAAGTGTTTCCTATCTGTCTCATCACTGATGACGCTACACAATATTCCAACACTGAGAGTGTTTCAGATATTGACAGGATTCTCTGTTTAACTCTACCAACATGTGGTTATAGTTTGAAAAGCATTGATCTGTAATGTCTTTAATTCATACAACTTAATATTCTGTGTGATAGACTATTGGCAAACACACAAACTGGCCGTTATGTCAGGTTGCACCACGAAAATTTGCATTTCACATCATGTTTGTATTTTTATTTGCACCATCAAGCAATTGCTCGCGACTAGTACACTTCACTTGTTGGGGCATTTCCAAAGTGTTGCAGTGGTTGATTCATAAAAACAAGAATTCGGAGTCCTGGCTGGAGTATTCAGGACATTTTATAACACACGCTGTAAAACATACAACAAACTAAACTGTGTAAGGATGCATGTTTTTATCAGTTGAATCAGTTTAACCTGAATGGTACATTATGTCAGAATCAGAATCAGAAATCCTTTATTGGGATGTTACAGTTGCTCTTATATAAACATATATAATAGAAATATAGGGGTATTTAACATGTAAATGGTATAAATAAATATAAATAAATAATAAAATGTGCATCAAACACATGCAATATACAACAACAGTATAAATAAGTAAATAAAAAAATGCTGAGAAGTGAGATCTGTTACGTGTGTTGAATATAAATGCAATAAAAGTATAAATAAGAATTAAAATATATTCTTGAAATGTTCAGTATAAATGCAGCGTTGCACAGTTGAATTATTATGCAAGTTATTGTATAGTTTAATCAGTGTTGCACATAAGAATAATAAGAAATGATGGGGTGTGACATCAGATATGGACAATATAGAATCAACCACAGTTCAGTGAATATGACAGTCTGACACAATGATGTAGAGAAGATAGTGAACTCATTATATCTAAAACATTAGGTTTTTGAAAGGTTGGATTCTGCACCATCATCTGGTGCACCGCTATAATTATTATCATCACATATCTGGAAAGTTTGGCTGCTGTTGGTCTTGGAGTTTTTGAGGTACAGAAAGAAAAAGAAGAGGATGAGGGAGAAGATGAGGAAGTAGAAGTAGGAGGATAGACTCCCACAATGAACAGCCATGGTAGAAACAAATAAACATTTTAATTATCCATTAATAATAGACCTTACACAATGAAACCACCTACTCAAATTGAACTCATTTAAACTCAAGCAGTTTAAATGAACCTTTTTGGTTCACTTTGAGTACAGAGGAGAAACCAGAAGGAGAGGAAGACACTGAGTTTGGTGCCATCTTCTGGACACATTTTACAGCAAACAGTGTTAAATCATCATGCAGTATTATAGCGCTCAGAATTACATGACAAAAAACATATCCAAAAGCACCTTATAATTTGAATCTATTTGTTGAAATGCAAGATAAAGTGTATTGGCACTAATAAATAGAGTTGTGTGACTACACTGTAAACAAGTGCTGTTAATTTACAGCAGGATTTCAACAGTATTAACCTGTTATTGCTAAACACAGTGCTTTACTGTTAATGCAAAAGAAAACCTGTCAAATTACGCTCATAGGCCGTTTTTAATGCATAATGCATTCTTAAAAAAACAGCCCTTTACTGCTGATCAACTGTCTAAAGGATCATCAGTAACAGTTTCATGCAGTATTTGTTTAATTCTGGGACCTGATCTGCTCATGTGAGGCTTGTACATTGTACATGATTGTAAAATCAGTGAATTAGCTTTATTGTTCTTCATCACATGCTGTTCTGGTTTCATTCTGTGCTTGTAGCCAGCTAGAGACACACATTTTGGGAAAAGTGTCAACAAGTCTATTATAGCATTTTCCCTAACAAGTGCCTTTAATTGTATTTAATGTGACTATTCCTATGTCTGTAACCTGCTAAGTCTATTCATCTATAGGCAAAAAAGAATGTTTATTAAAATGTATGTAAAAAATAAATAGTGCATTAAAACAAATCAGTAAGATAATGTAAAAGAAAGGTGAAAAAACAGCTTTATAATGTATCTTTAAACAGTAAATTAACTGTGTAATTAATAAAAAAAACAACTGTATTTTTCATTAACAGTATAAAGCTGTAAATGTCAGCGACAGTATAATAATGTTCATTTTACAGTAACATAAAGGCAACCCTGCTGACAGTTCTTTACTGTTATTCTTAACAGTGCAATCATTTTCTATGGATTGTATTGTATCTTTACACCTGTTTTTTAAAATGTGCTAAGATGCAAAATGTTTAGTTGGTGCATATTTTGCATAATAAATGTTATCTGCTATAGTTAGTAGTATGGTATTGCTAAATGTGTCCTGCACCATTGCCAGCTAAGGGTTAAGGCAGCAGCTCCTTTACGCACAGGTGTCTCTCCAGTCCTTTGGGAGACAGCGGCTGCAAACTGGAGGAGAACTTTTTTTTTTTTTTTCTTTAATTAAGTTGATCATAACTGTAACTCAGCTGGGATTTGCTGTCGGACCAGACAGGAGACTGTAATTCATGTAGTTCGATGTTAAAGTGGGTTTGCTCACCGCTGCTCTCTAATCTCTCGCTGCTATTAAACCGACCTGGAGAGCTCGGTTAGTCTCCACATCCACATCCACACCGGATCCTGCAAGCTGCTGCTGCTTTCATTCTCTGCTGCATCTCACATCTCAGTGGTTAGAAACTACTTTTGAAGTTACTTTAAAGAGTTTTTTTTCTCTTTAGCCTCCGTTCTGTTACGCGTCGGAGATGTGGTGGATGCTGTTTCCCAGATGGATTTGGTTTCTTCTGGGACATTCTTCCACTCTCCTCCTCTATATGGACAGCTGCTGCCTCGTGAGAGCGATGCCCATGTCCATGTCTGTGTCTGTGGCCAAAGTGGTGGTGTACTCTCACGCGGGTCTGTGCCCGAACGACCTGAACCCCAACCTGTGGGTGGATGCCATGAGCACCTGCATGCGCGAGTGTGAATCTGACCAGGTGAGTTGTTGAGTTTAACCTGCTGCAGGTGACATGTGTAGAGACAATAATCATCTGGAATCAGGGTCTCCTTTAGGAGACCAGGATCTCATGTTGGACAACTCCTGTTTTCCTTTTCACTGAGCATGAGTTGCTGCATGAAGGATTGATAGAAATAACAAAATAACCAATAACAAACAAAGGCATTGAGCAGGTTAGTCAGATGGATCATGTGAAGGCAAGGCAGCTTTATCTGTAGAGCACATTTCAGCAACATGCAATTCAAAGTGCTTTACAGAAACATTCAGGAACATTGCAACAAAGTGCAAAAGAACATTAAAACATAATTAAAACAGTTATAAAAACATTAAAGATTAGAAAATAAAAACAAGCTAAAAATAAAAGCTAGGATAGAATATAACACACAAGAGTAAAAGCTGTAGTGCAGTATATAAGATGATCATTATCTGGTTTAATAAAAGGCAGCAGCAGCAAACAGGAAAGTTTGAAGCTTTGATTTAAGAGAACTCAGAGTTGGAGTTGGAGTTTTTTAATCTAACTTCATCAAAATGAAATCTGAAGGTTTTGTTGAGAAGGATTTCATCACTAGGTTTCATGCAGTATTTTAACTGCATCTCAACTGTACAAAACAGAAGTCACTTTTTTAATTTCTTTTCCCAACTTTAGGACTGTGAGACATTTGAGAAGTGCTGCCCTAACGTGTGTGGAAACAAGAGCTGCGTGGCATCACGCTACATAGACGTCAAGGGCAACAAGGGCCCCATAGGAATGCCAGAGGGCGCCACCTGTGACAAGTTCATGTGCTCCCAGCAAGGCTCCGAGTGTGACATCTGGGACGGCCAGCCTGTTTGTAAGTGCCGGGACCGCTGTGAGAGAGAGCCCCACTTCACGTGCGCGTCCGACGGCATGACTTACTATAACAAGTGCTACATGGATGCGGAGGCCTGTTCCAAGGGTATCTCTATCTCTGAGGTCACCTGCAGGTAACATGTTAAGTATTTCAGATCTCTACTATTTGTTTTTGCTGTGATGAGGTAAAGTTGGCTTGTTTTTGTTTTCGTCCTCATAATTACGACATTTTGAAAAACACAACTTGTTTTTTATGGCTGTAGTTTAGAAACATAATTTTTGTTTGTAATATGTCAATGTCAGTGGCGGACTCAGGCGGTCTGAGGGGCAGGGGCAAGGAAAATAAATTAAAAGGGCAAAGTTTACTAGCATATTAGGGCAGCCTATCTGCACTGCATCAGGATTTCTCCATTTTAAGGCCACCCCAGAGGGCACTTCATCCCGTTTTCTCCACTTGAAGGGCACCCTAGATGACACTTTATCATGTTTTCTCCACTGGAAGGGCACCCTAGATGACACTTTATCATGTTTTCTCTACTTGAAGGGCACCCTAGATGACACTTTATCATGTTTTCTCCACTGGAAGGGCACCCTAGATGACACTTTATCATGTTTTCTCCACTTGAAGGGCACCCTAGATGACACTTTATCATGTTTTCTCCATTTGAGGGCACCCGAGAGGCTACATTATCATGTTTTCTCCACTGGAAGGGCATCCTAGACGGCACTTTATCACATTTCTCCATTTAAGAGCACCCAAGAGGGCACATTTTCATGTTTTGATGACACTTCATGTTTTCTCCACTGGAAGGGCACCCTAGAGGGCACTTTATCATGTTTTCTCCAATTGAAGGCCCCCCCTCCTGAGTCCGCCAATGGTCAATATAGTAATTATAGAAAACCTTGGACATATCCTGGCTCTGATTAATTCCTGTCTTATTCAACCTCCCTACAGGTACCACTTGACCTGGCCAAACACCAGTCCAATCCCAGCAGAGACCACCCTATATCCCACCACCGCCCTCCAGACCACCCTCCCAGCTGACATCCAGCTCCCCACCATCCACAGCGGCCCCACCCAACAGGCCGTGTTTGTGGGCGAGACAGCCAGTTTCCTGTGCGAGGTGTCTGGGAAGCCACATCCGGAAATCACCTGGGAGAAACAACTGAAGGGCAAAGAGAACACCATAATGAGAGTCAATCACGTCCGAGGGAACGTCGTGGTCACCAACATTGGCCAGCTGGTCATATACAACGCGCAACTTCAGGACGCCGGCATCTATACGTGTACAGCCAAAAACGTCGGAGGGAGTGTATCGTCACACTTTCCTTTGGTAGTGATCAGGAAGGAGGCGAAAGGAAAGAATGCGGAAGGGAATAGTACCAACCTGCCGTTTCCAGCTGAAGAGTGCCTCAAGAGTCCAGACACAGATGACTGCGGAGAAGAGAGCATCAGCTGGTACTATGAACCAAAGAGGAACAATTGCTTCACCTTTACTTACAGTCAGTGCAATAAGAACCGTAACCATTTCAACACCTACGAAACCTGCATGCTGTCGTGCGGAGGAGAGCTGGCGGCTCCCTGCAGCCTCCCGAGCCTCCAGGGGCCTTGCAAGGCCTACGAGCCCCGCTGGGCTTACAGCAGCATCCTCAAGAAGTGCCAGTCCTTCGTGTACGGAGGCTGCGGCGGCAACGAGAACAGCTTCGAGTCGAAGGAGGCCTGCGAGGAGATGTGTCCCTTTCCGAAGAACCACAACTGCAAGGTGTGCAAACCCCGAGCCAAGATGGTCACCAGCTTCTGCAAGAGCGACTTCGTGATCCTCGGGCGTGTGACCGAGCTGACGGAGGAGCAGGAGTCGGGCCACGCTCTGGTGACGGTGGAGGAAATCTTGAAGGATGAGAAGATGGGTCTGAGGTTCTTTGGCAAAGAGCCCTTGGAGGTGACTCTCCTGAACATGGACTGGAACTGTCCCTGCCCCAATATCACCACGGCCGACGGGCAGCTCATCATCATGGGGGATGTTCAAAACGGGATGGCCGTCCTGCAGCCCGACAGCTTCGTGGGCTCCTCCAGCCCGCGCAGGATCAGGAAGCTTCGTGAGGTCATCCACAAGAAAACCTGCGATTTCCTTAAAGATTTCTCTGCCGTCCAGTAAAGTCTTTTAAAGTTCTGTTTTCTGTTTATTCCCAGCTCCAGTGACCTCACCAGTCTGTCTGACTGCCAGTTAACATAGTTCCTGTTTCAGATGTTTTTCTTTCCTCACTTTGTTCCTTATCGCTCAAAAAAATCACTTTTTACTGTTGTCACTGATCATTTATGTCAGTTTTCATTCATGATTACTTCACAGATGCTGTGTCAAAACTGTCCAAATAGCTCATTTTTAAGAAATTAGAATGAATGAACTGTCTGGAAAAGGCAGATAGAGTAGTATTAGTCACGAGCATTTACCCTGTACAAAGTATTTAATCTTTGAAACTGTTTACTAAAACGGCATTATAGATTCCCTCTCTTCTTGAATTCACTAATATCATTCATTTAGCGGTATGTTTTAATATGATTGGTACGTTTGCTTTATGTTTGTGTGGGTTACCCCACATTGCGTAACATCTGTCAGGAGCACTTGAGCTCACAATAATGCAAGTCAAAGCCTCAGTTTTATTTACCAGAATCAGATAAGCTCTTTGGTTCCACATTTTGTGGAATCTATTTTATTTTGAAAAGTTTTAATTTACAGAATATGTATGTGGACTTCTGTACTTGGTATTTATTTTCATCTTATATATAAATATATATATATAGGCAGAACGTCTCTCTGTGAATCTAATTGCATTGAGAGCAGACATATTTTGATGTTATCTGTGATATATTAGTGTCCATTCAAACTTTTATTGATGGCAAAAATGAATAAAGATGATTTAGAAAATACTACAGATGTCCTTGCTTTGTTATGTTGTGCTGTTCCCTGCGCTGAAGACAAAATACCCAACATGCTCACAGCTTATCAAAAGGCTCATGCCGGCAGTGCGTCCCTCCATCCATGTCCTCCTCCTCCTCCTCCTCCTTCCTCCATCCATCCACACTCACGCACACGGTGCCGAGTCTGAAGCAGGTCACATTCCAGCCCAGCTGTGGTGGCCCGCAGAGCTGTGTGTTGTGTTGTGTCTGGGTCTGGGGCCCTCGCATAGCACACACCCCACCGGCCCTCTATTGGCCTTGTGCGGCCCCTTTCATGTGCGAGAGGCCGGGGTGAAGGGAAGAGGAGGAGGAGGAGGAGGAGGAGGAGGAGGAGGAGGAGGAGGAGAGGGATGTCGGCTCACTCAGTTGGCCACATCTGTGTTAAAGGGGCAAAACAGAGAACAGTGAGAGTCAAGTAGAAAGTGGGGAATGTAACCCCTGAAGTGACGATAGAGCTCCATGTTTTTGCTTGAGCATGAGTATAAAGGTCACAACGTCATAATCCACTCAGAGTTGACGAACGCTAGAGCTGTGGGGGTACCTTAAGAGTTTTTTAAGAATTAATCCCCAGGACACAGCAGGGCGTACAGGAAACCGAACACAAGGCAGCCAACTAGCCGCTGCATGTTCTCCCCCCGTTCCCCCCCTCTGCCCTTATATCCCCTTCTCTAACCCCCCGTCCTGGGCCCACTTCCTCAACTGTCTGCCCTCTCAAACCCAGCCTCGAGAGTGGCGACCTCTGACCCCGCTAATGAAAAAGAGGCCACCGAGGAAAAGGCCACTTTCATTAGAACTGTTGACGAAGTGTTAAGAAGCGACTGGCTGAGCTCCAGACGAGAGCTCGACATGGCCCCTCGATGCTCCACACATCACAGCCGGCTGCTGATTTCAGTATCAAGTTCACTTAGAGACCACCAGCCAGGCAGCCTGCCAGACAGACCATAATAATAAGCCAGACAGCCGCAGGCGCAAAGGATGGGGGTGGGGGGGGGCACAATGCCCTCAGTGACACAGAACTTGAGGAGGAACTTGTTGGGTTTTCAGAGGGATGGTCCACTTTCTTTCCCGTTAACCATCGTCGGCGTTAGGGGCGGGCCTTGGTGGTCCAAAAGGGTCACTGTGCCCTCTCAGCTGAATCCTCTGCTGACAAAACAACTAAACTGAAATACTTTTACAGCTATAAGTCAAATGAAGTGGTACAGTTTGGTAATGGAAGTCATTTCTTATATAAAACAAACAAAAAATAAATGGAAAAAAAGTTGTGTTGAGGAGATTCTGCAGCTGTTCTAGTGGTGACTTCATAAATCCACTCATGCATCTTGATTAAATGTCTCTCCTGCTCTGTGAGAGGTATTCATTTGCACGTTTGTAATCGTGGCTACGTTTCTGGATGAGTGCGATATATGGTTGTAATTGCGTACTGGTTCTTGATGTGGCTTAAAGATGTTGTTTATCCTTTAATTAGTTGTGTAACCGTGGTGAAAGTGATCTAATGTTATAGGTTTATTAGTGCAACATATTGAACAGATTTCCCGCTGTGCATCTCAGTTTATAACCTGTGGTTTCATGGACGTAGTAACATGTCGATTGCCCGTCCGTTCCTAATGCTCTGGCGCCGACCGTGCCGATAACTAATACACAAAAATTGGCACTGATTGTACATCGATTGTCTTGCTCAGGAAATTGACATAGTTTTCACATAATGTACTCGTCATAACCAACAACTGTCCATTATTTGTACTTGTAACAAACTTGGGTGGACAAGCCTATTTATTTAAAACACTACTCTGATCATTGCACTTCTGAAATATTGTCAGACTCATGATGGACAGTTTAAAAAATTAAAAAATAAAATCGCTGCAGCAGAAGCAGAAATATTATGTTTTTTATTCCATGCATTGTTCTTTCTTGTCAAAACATGCCGCTTATAGGCTATTACCCACAAGGTAACTCACCCACCGACAGTTTGGTGGAGATTCGGATGTGTTAAACTTGGTGTGATATGACACACCAAGATCAAATTATAATTTTTTGTATCGCTCCACATGCAATCTACTGTGTGCACTAAGAGACATTTGCATTGCATGAGACACAAGTCCACCGTTTTTATGAATACTCTGGGTCTAAAGTCATTGGTTGGCATGCATTTATAGAAAGAAAGAGAAATAGCCTATTTTAAGATAGAAAAAAACCCTAAAGATGTGGATAAAGAGAAAAAGTGGGAGTGAGGATGGAGCAGATTTCACCCTCTTTCCATGCAGGTGGTTCATCTTGGTGTGGGCGGGGCTAGCAGGTAGAGAACTGTACAGACAAAGCACAACAATGCAATCAAATGAAGTCATCATGGGTTAAAGTTAGCATTATTGTACTAAGTTGAAAAAACAACTTCAGTCGGCAACAATTTGTTTTATCATCATTCAGCAAAAACTCCATAATAACCTTTCAGAATATTATAACTCAAGTGTCCTGAGAGATAATAGACTTCTGCTGGCTCTGTTTACAGGCTTTAAAACATCTAGCTTTGACCAATCACAGGTCATTTCAGAGAGAGAGCGTTCCTATTGGCTGTTCTCCAGTCATGTGAGTGGTGCTTGGTTTATTTCCTCAAGAGATCTCAACATGGCTGCCGGGTCACAAACCTTCTCATCTTACAGCTAAACAGGACACAGAGGAACATGTGCTTTTTTTTAATCTTATTTGCTCCATTTCTATCTACATCCAGAGGAACGTTTACCATCAGTGAGGTAGTCAGGCCTTTCTGCTGTTTGTGAACACTTTGAGGAGCGCAGAGAGACCAGAGAGACCCAGTGGGACAGCTTCTACTGGGACCAGAGAGACCCAGTGGGACCGGTTCTACTGTGACCAGAGAGTCCGGGTGGGACTGGTTCTACTGTGACCAGAAAGATAGAGTAGACTGGTTCTACTGGGACCAGAGAGACCAGGTGGGACTGGTTCTACTGGGACCAGAGAGACCGGGTGGGACTGGTTCTACTGTGACCAGAAAGATAGAGTAGAATGGTTCTACTGGGACCAGAGAGACCAGGTGGGACTGGTTCTACTGGGACCAGAGAGACCGGATGGGAGTGGTTCTACTGGGACCAGAGAGATGCTGAGTGGACTGAAGGAGCAGAGGAGCTGAACCTGGATGGAGCAGACGGGTGGAGGAGTGTTTCGGTGCCCCAGACAGACTCACAGAGTGACAGTCAGACAGGTGAGTAACTTTTACTGTGATGGATGTGAGTCTCTCCAGAGGAGGAGAAAGTAGTCAGTGTTGCTAGGCAACGTAGCATCATATATGTGTGTGTGTGTGCTTGAGCTCTCTGTTTTGCTGTAATATGTGTGTCGTGGCTGCAGCTACTGGAGTTTATATTGTTTGTCTTCTGCTATAAGAACGTGTCAGGCTATCTAATTGATGTAGTCTAGTTGTGTCCTCTCTTCTGCCTGATTCTAAAGCTATACTGATGATTATAATTGATGATCAGTTGTATGAACAGGCTGCTATCTATACAAATGGAACTGTTTGGACAGATGGGCTCCTCAACTGATCTCAACATGGCTGCCGGGTCACAAACGTTCTCATTTTACAGCTAAACAGTACACTACAAGATGTTTCTGAGAACATTTGAGGAGAGAAATAGGCATTACAGTAACAGAATATTGATTCATATTTGATCAGCGCTGCCTAGTTTGACCGTTTGATCGGAGTTCGTGAGTGATTGACAGCTGCTCAGAGACTCCAGATCAGCTCTGATTGGTTGTTTTCCTCCGGTCTGTGACATCACAGATGCCATTAGGAGCACTTGAGGACACGGAGGAACATGATTTGACTTTGACCTTTTTATAAAAATAACTTTTTTAATGATATTTTCTCCATTTCTACCCACTGCAGCTTTAAAAGTGCTATTAATAACATTCAGCATTTAGATGTAGCATTCTCCCTCCCCCCGTTCCATTGCATTTACTTCACAACAAGTCGTTGCCAGGCACTCACCGTCAATCTCAGACATTTATCCGACCCAGAGACACCATGTGATACCAACGTAGTTGACTCAAAAGCCTTGCTAGAAGTGGGAGATTAACAAAACATTCATTTTGGACCTGCCAAAATTTTTATTTCATTTTTTTATATATATTTTTATATCATAATAATTATTTTTAAGAAAAGCCATACTTTTATTTGGCACCTTTCTAAAGGCTCTGTGGATGTATTATTTAATAAATATATATACTTGTCGACCTAAAAATGTTATCAATATGACCTTAAAGTAAAACTTCAATATTCCAGTACTCTTTCAATCCCTGACTATAACTATAATCACATCTTGTCTTCAACCTTGCTTTCAATTTACAGTATGGACTAGATGACTAGATACCATAATAAATAGACTAATGTGCTGACTAAGAAGTTGTGCTGCAGTTGATTTGACGTTAAGGAGTTGTGTCATCGTGTCATGTATGGAGGAGGCTTCAATAAATAGATATATACAAGGAAAACTACATTACTGATTTTTTTTCTGTGCAATCACTGAAGTTGTCCACTGGGTGGCAGCACAACACACAACAAAGCTGGTGACTAGTGAGAGGACTGTAAACTGGCCTGAGCATAACTGTTGCTTATCTCTTTGATATGTGTCATATACTAGAGTTCACAGGTCTCATTCAAGAGCAGAAATACACTGTATACAATATTCATCTTAACATGTCAGTTTAACTCATATTTTAGCAATCAAATAATTTATTATAAAACACCAAAATGCTGCATATGAAATGAGAAACGTATAAAATTGAATAAATTTGATAAAAAAGTATGATTTTTAAGACCTAAAAATACACAAAATAAGTTATGGTGAATATTGTTTTCGGCTTTTACAGTGTACATCTCAGTTTAAAAGCAGATTCTATTATAATGTTCTGTCTATGACACACACAGCGTCACTTGCCCGATGAATGGCCCCACAAGCAGTCAGCCAGATGGGCCGGTACATCGTGCCTCATGCACTGGATGTGTGCAGCCACACACACACACACACACACACACACACACACACACACACACACACACACACATACACACACATGTACGCACACGCTCAGTGTCAATAGCAGCTCTCAGGGTTAGACTAGAAATTCGCCAGATGGGAAGGGATAGAGCGAGGGGGACAGGAAGACAGAACGTCATAAATTACCAAGATAAAACGTGGACTACCAGCACAGTACGTCCACTACTCTATAAATCCATCCATGCGTGTGCACACACAGACACGGCGAGCGCACGAGTGCACTGGATTAATGTTGCTGCCACTATTAGGTGAGGAGTAGGAGAAGGAATTTTTATAGTCACACAGAGGATGTTTCATGTTGGAGCACAAAAAATGACACATTTTTGCGTTACATGGTTAACCCTCTGAGACCCACAATAAACCTGCTTTAGTCTTCTTTAGGGGGGTACAGGGGGTGTTTAGGGGGAGATAGCAGGTCAACAGTGATGTCACATAGAAGTGGTGTACATAATCTGAAAGCTGGAACCTGAAGATTAATTTGAGACACCAAAACCTTGAGGAACATCATAGAAAAAGCCATTCTGTGATTCGGTATCAAAAACTTTTGACATTTGGAGATTTCTGCAAGAATTGCATTTTTCGGCGATTGGATGGGCGAGCACTTCTGTTGTGTAAAACTGCTCAGAAACCCCGTTATTGTCAATCTAGCTAGGAAAGGCATCCATCCTCTGAATGCTCTAGGTCTCTAGTTTGATCCATCCATCCTCTGAATGCTCTAGGTCTCTAGTTTGATCCATCCATCCTCTGAATGCTCTAGGTCTCTAGTTTGATCCATCCATCCTCTGAATGCTCTAGGTCTCTAGTTTGTGGCTGTAAAGTTTCATGAGGCTGTGATTATCCTAGAGGTCACCACAGGTCATTTTATACAGAGAGGTCAAGTTTCACTACAATGAAATGTCTCCTATGGGGACTAACATCATCACACATGAATACAGTTGGGCTCATTGGATCCACAAGAGTCTCAGCTTTACAGTGATACCCAATTTATGTAATTCAAGACTGTTTAGGGACCCCCGTATGCAGAAATATTCACATACACCATTTTAGAATAGGAGACAATAACACATTTATACTGCATGCAAAAAGAACTGCATGTGATTATCATAAAGTGGGCATGTCTGTAAAGGGGAGACTCGTGGGTACCCATAGAAGAACCCATTTTCATTCACACATCTGGAGGTCAGAGGTCAATGGACCCCTTTGAAAATGGCCATGCCAGTTTTTCCCAACTTAGGAGCTTTATTTATCCTCCTTCCCGACAAGCTACACAGACATACTAATGGATTCATTAGATTTTTTAGTTTCATATGATGTCTGCAGCTTCATTCTTGCCCTAGAACTGAACCTACTAGAGCCTCTGAAAGACAGTAAAGAAAAGTACAAGCTCTTGCAGCTCTTGGTTGCTTATTATTTAAGACAGTGAAAGAAGGTGTAAAAGGTAAACATAAGGTCTGCATGTTTGCAAATGACCGGTTAACAATGTGGCAGACAGAGGAGACATGTTGGAGGATGGAAGATGAAACATGAAACTGAATATAGGAAAGCGTAGAACAGATAAAAGTGCAGGAGGGGGAGGGAAGGGAAGAGAAGGGAATCAAGAAAGGTGAGGAGAAAGGAGAAGAGGACATAGAGGAGTATGAGGGGATGAGGAGGGGGGGCTGGGATGAGGAGTGAACGATGAAGGCAGAAAGGTCATCGTACCATAAGGAGGGTGTAAATTGTCCAGAACATAAAACTGCTGCCGTTGACTCTAGGGGATTCTTTTTCCCCCCTTATCCTTCTGCTTTCTAAAAATAGTACCTGCTCAATGTAGGGGGAAACTAGGACATGGTTACCTCTCACATCTCTCTGTTCTATCCATACCTACTTCATTACATCTAGATAGATAGATAGATAGATGGATAGATGGATAGCAGTTAAGTCACTTGGATTGTGGGACTTTTAGGGAGTGCAAAACCTACAATCTACTTCTGACCTGTGATTTTAGGTTGATTTAGTCAGAATTATATAAATAATATTATATAATATCGAATCTGGCTCTTAGTGGATATAGAGACTCTGTTGGTTGCATTAAAGGAACCGTGTGCAACATTTTGGGGGATGTATTAGCAGAAATAGAATATAATATTCATAACTACAACTTGTCATTAGTGTATAATCACCTGAAAATAAGAATCGTTGTGTTTCCGTTACAATTTGACATTTTGGGAAACCGGCTTATTGGCTTTCTTGCCAGGAGTTGATGAATAATATGCTAAATATAAAGCTGGTTAAAATCCACCAAAAGCTCACTTTTTAAAGGAACAGTTTGTAACATTTCGGGGGATCTATTAGCAGAAATGGAATATAATATTAAAAACTAAGTTTCAGGTGATTCAACACTAATGGAAACAAGGAATTGTTGTGTTTTCATTAGCTTAGAATGAGTCCCTTCGTATCTACATAGAAAGCGGGTCCTCTTCACGGAGTCTGCCATGTTTGCTCCGCCATGTTTCTACAGTACACACCGAAAATACTCGGCCGACGGACGCTCACCAACGGCCCCAAAACTGTCCGGTGGCTGACCGTCGGCTTGGTGTGTCGGGGCCTTTAGATTATAGCCTCGCATGATGCACTGAACAAACCTGTACCCTCTAATGATCTAATATAGAGGGGCTAGTTGAAGTTTAAACATGTTAATTGTACATGCAACTCAACACAAATACAGTGATGGCGACATGTAGAAATGATTGGATCCAAACCGCTGACGACCGGTACCGAATAAAAGCAGAAGGATCCTGAGATTTGAAACTCCTGGCCTGCTTCATTACCATTTATGTGCCACGTAGATCATAAAATATGGTTAAAAAAACTAGCCACAGGGCTGCTAGCCATCATCCACCGTGACACACATGCATAAACATATACACATATCCTAGCTCATAAACACACAGCGACCTGTATGCGTTGAATAAAACAATGCATTTAAAGTACTTCTTCCCCCTCAAACTGCGCCCGAGGCTTTCAGTCTGTGAAATGTAGATGTGCTGCCAATGTATGCAGGCAGACTGTCTCTTTAATGAGATGTCACACCACCAGCCCGGTGTTGATTCATGTCATGCACACACACTTGCTGATACATGCAACGTATTATGCACACACACACACAAACGTTTCCTCTGTGTATGGACCAGTCAGCTTGAATTTGGGCAGAAATTCAGAGACGATGTAGATGCAGAATTGTGGAGTTTTAGCCTGCATGAGACGCTCTGTGAGACCAGCTTCAGTTCCACGTCAAGGCTTCTTAATAAATGAGAATGATAGAGAGACACAGAAGATAGAAAATCCAAGCAGAAGTGACACAGCATGAGAGAGAGAGAGAGAGAGAGAGAGGGAGGGAGGGAGGGCGGGGAGCGGCCAAAAAAAGAGACAGAGAGAGAGGGAGGGAGGGGGTGGGGATAAAGGGATGCTTGGGACAAAATGTTCTAATCCCAAACCAACATCACAGAGAGTCACTCAGGGATTTCACATTGTTTTCTGTTTCGGGACGAGGACAGTTGCCCCAGTGTGACCCGGCAGAGATCAGCTGCTACAGTATCACGACTGGAACAAGACATATCAGTGTTGGTGTGACGGATCTGATCTGATCTGAATAACCTGTAGATGTTTAAAAAGAAACAGAGAGAATCCTCTGGGACATGAAGGGGAGGACACGGGAGCTATTAGAGACTGTTTTAAAATGAAAGGGATGCTGTTATCACACAAAGGACAGTAAGAGAGAGAGAGAAAGAGAGAGAAAGAGAGAGAGAGAGAGATGACCTTCTCACATCAAAAGTTTGTTAAAGTCGCCTGCAAATGAGCTCATTATGATCATCTCATTAGTTAACAAGCTTTTGAAGTATGCTAGTGCACACAACACACACACTGCTTTACTTTGTGATACGTTACAGTAACGGGACATTTTGTACTGTAAGGGATCATATTTTTAAATTGACATTACAGTTACTAATCCCACCAAAAGAGGAGGAATGTGACTTCAAAGTAGTCTAATTTACAAGTTGTGTGTTCTTAGCTGGCTTCCTAACTAGGGATGCTAATTTTTAATTACTTTTTCTAACCGATAACTGACCCCCGTTAACCGATTATCAACCATTAACCATCAAGATTAATGCGTTGCATGCAGCGGGGCTTTTTTTATCAGTTGTATGTCTGCCCGGCGTAACGTTAGCGAGTGTCCAACAGGCCGTGTGTGTGTTTGTGCTACGTCCACAGCTGTAGTGTGGCTGGTGGCTTTGTGCTCGCCGTTGTCACACACATACGGTCTGTCAGCGCGGCGAGTGTCCGACAGACCGCGTGTGTGTGTGTGTGGCGGCGGTGAGTGTGGGGTTGCTGTAGCAGTGTGTGTACAGTTTATTTGTTGGTGAATAAACGCTACAGCTCCTCCTCCGTCATGTGACCTGCAGTTCCGACTGTGGCCACTGTGAGGGAATGGCAGCACAGCCCAGTACCGAGCCTCGCAAGCCTCCAGGTAGAGCGCCAGTTGTCAATCCAAACTTTCGTAGTGGCCAAACGGCGGTACTGCAACTTCCGTGCCCGTCACGTGATGCCAGTTTTTAAAGTTGTAAAACGCACTAACAGCTTAATCCAGAGTTATTTCCCTCCCTCCGTTCATGTGAATGAGACCCAGACTAAGGCTGGAGCGCCAAGCCGTGACGACGGCATGACGTTGGGACCCCGTTACCGAGTCCTGTGATCGAGCGGACGTAACTGCGCATGTTCCATGTGCCCAAGTTCCGGGTACTTCTCCAGACTGAAGTCGAGCCATTTAGGCTTCATGCTCCACTGAGACACTTTCATACGAATGAACGGGGCCCCGCCTCCAACGCTGGATCTGGTTCTCTTAATACATCCATCGTTTCTCGGTACTTGGGACACACACATGTGAATACGTACAGCACAGTCTTGTTTTCGTTGATAGCATAATTAAAAGACCCACTACACACACACACACACACATGCCTACAGACAACACAGTATTCACACACAGCGGGGGAGTCGGAACCTCTCGATGTAATGAGGCCCAGTGGGGCTGTTCTCCATGACCCAGTAGTAGTAAATGCTCTTACAACTGAGCTGTGTTATCAATACTGCTCTCAGAGTTGGGCTGAATGCTTCAGTCAGTTTACTGACATCTACTGAAACGTGCTCGTTCGCTGTAAACGCGTCCAAGAATTTATGTCAAAAATATGTCATACTTCCTCAGCCTTCATCTTCATCACTGGGATGAATGAGCTTCTTGTCAATACGTATTTGGATGCTTTTCCAACGTTCCCAGTGGGCTTCCCACATCCATTTGTTTATTGTTTCAGCTCCCCATGTTAGTACATGATTATTGATCTTTTATTTTAAAAGTATTTTGATAACAATGGTTGTGTGCATGTTCTGGTAATATCTCATCACAAAACTACAAATCGTAAACTACGTATGGATAAAGATGAACTAGAAATCATTATATTAATTTATTCTACTCATTGAAAACAGCTCACCTACATTATCCTTATATAATATGTATTCATGCAATATAATCATTCCATTCCCTGGGAATCTGTTTCTTCTTTTTGTTCGTATGTGTACGTAGTTTACATAGTTTGTGACTGATTTCAGCCAAGACTAAAAAACAAACAAGAATAGTATGGATCCAGATGTGTTTACTGAATTGTTGGTTACAAAATTGAAGTTGAATATATATATATATATATATAATTAAATCACTGTCAAAACTCTCCAATTAGCAATTAAACAATACAAAAGTCCCTCTTGTGTTCCAGTCCAACCACTAGATGGCGTATGATTTATACAGTTACAGTATGAAAGCATCAGGTTTGTTGTTGGTTAAGACTTTATATATTTACCTTTATATATTGACATAGCATTATTGTGTGTATTATATAGTTAAATTGTACATCCCACATACTGTATGACCTTATAGCTCAATATTATCACTTTACAAACAAATACACAGCACATGGAAATAAAAAACTATAATCAATTTAATTTCCCGAGCTCATGCGCAGTAGAGAAATTCAAGCCAGACGCCAGCCTGTTTTTGTCCATGTAGAAAATATACCAGGCCTTTCCTCATTGACACAGACCACATGGCTATAGAGTCGCTGTAAATAGCTCTCTTTCTGCTTACGGCCACAATGACTTCACAGCCCCTGTTGCTGTGGCGCCGGAGGGGCCAACGGATGCACGTCTCTGCTGAAATGCTGTAGATCTCTGCAGACACTGGAGGGAGTGCTAGACTACTGTCTGTCACACAGGAATGAGCTGAAGGCAGAGAAAGTTAGTCTGATATCTGAGTTGTTGCTCTAGAAGATCAGCTGTTCTTTATAGAGAGATAAGCACAGATAAAATTATTTAGACTCAGAAGCAAATGAATGTGCCAAACTTAAAGGGGCCTCTTTTAATTTGGTGCTGAGCAGGTGGTGTACGGTGCTTTATGGGGCTTTATCACAGACAGAAAGCTGCCTGCTGTGGCCAAAACATGACAAGCAAATGTCAAATCTTTCTCTTTTTTTGTATTTCTGTATTTGGTGCTTTCAAAATAAACTTAAATTTCAACTCAAAACTGTGTGGAGTGGGAGGGAGGAGGGTAGTTATCCAGCATCTATCCCATGTTTGTTACCATCTTAGCATTTGTAGCTTCTGAGTAATGTTGGCCCCATAGTAGAAAGGACATTTTCACGTGTACCGTTGCCATTGCGACCGCTGTAGCGAGCTAACTTTCGTATAAACTAAACCGACTTCCTGCAAGTTGCAGACTCACTGCAAGCCCCCAGGAAGAACGCCGGTCCTTGATGCCGATTTTCGTAGTGGCCAAACGGCGGTACTACAACATCTGAAGCCGTGACGGCTGTTACCCTGTGATCATGTGACCGAGTGGACGCTACTGCACCTGCTCCATGGGCCAAATGGATGCAGAAGATCGCCGGAAGATCTGGGTACTTTTCCACTCGGAAGTTGAGCCATTTTGGCTTCATGCGCCACTGAGCAACTGTCATAGGAATGAACGGGGCCCCACCTCCAACGCTGTATCCAGTTCTCTTAATACATCCATGGTGTAGCATGGCGGAATTAGCAAGCTAGCTGACTAGCCAGCTGTCTACTAGCTAATACCTCCAATTTAATGCTATACTGGTTATGGAAAATGAGCCGAACAGCGGGCTGGTGGCCAGCGCCGCTGGGTCCAACGTCCCGTCTCCGAAGAAGGACAAGCTAGCCAGCCATCCATCTCCGGAGCAAGCTACCGGTGCCTTCAAATGGGGTCATGTTTACCGTGTTCACCAGAAGAGTCCCCCCCTCCAAGTTGTGACGTGTTTGTTGACGTTGTGAGAAATGGCGAAGGCCATGGAAGATAATTTTTCGGTGCATAATAAGTGAATATATCATAATTTTATAATATTGATATTCCCAACAGCCTCATCTTTTTCCTCTGTCATTATGTCTTTGCGTTTCCTGCATTTATATTACCCGCTTGCTAACATACTAAATGGTTAGCCTCTGTGGCTTCTAGACGCCGACAGTAACGTTAATATCGGCGTTGCTTAGCAGCGGAGTTCTCACGACTTGCGAGCAAACTTGAACGCCAAGCATATCATGTACACGACTTCCCGTGTTGTAAACACAAGCTCCCGAGTTTCATTTGAAGGCACCATTCAACCACACTTTACGGCCCCACTGACGTGTGTTCTGTTGTCACCATAACAACAGTTCAGTGTCCATTCTACTCCTATTCTATTTCTATGGTTGGCCCTTACATAATAAGTCAGTCACTGAGACCCTGGTTTAGCACACGGGGGCACGGGGGGGGGGGGGGGGGGGGGGGGGGGTAGTAGAAATAAGCACGTCAGATAGTTTCCTTGGTTAGTCATCGTCTCCTAAAGACTACTCCATGAATAGACACAATCTATGGACTCGTACACAGTTATTTATAACCAGTCACTGCTTTCCAACTAACACGTCTTTAAATGATGACTGAAGCATTGTTGATCACGGTGTGACCTCCAGGCTTTTCATGCTACGTTAAGCTACAGTTTACAGAGAATACTGAGGTACATGGAAAACACACCTTGATGCATATCACAAGGGTTGGGTGTCTGACCTTATTTGAAGAGAAGCATTACATAAGTGTTCACTACTTTGAAAAGGAAGGAAATGCCTGGGCCTGTCACAGACAGAGAACCAGATAGAAAAGTCGCAGTCGAACTATTTTTGGATTGCAGTCAGGTCCCTTTCTCCACAGTTTGTGCTTCTCCGCCACGAGAGAGTATGAATATTAATAGATGCTTTTATCGTTTGTTATGGAAAGGATCCCTCTCCGTTTGAATGGCAGGGAAGCCATAAACCTGTTTTTCCCTTTTTGCGGCATTACCATACGAGTCGAAAACATTTCTCACGGAAAGAGAGACTCGTTTGAACATAAAAGCGTCTGTGTGGATCGGGGGGGAGCTGGGCTGCACGGGCGAATAATTTGTCCTTTCAGATTTGTTTAGAGAGGCTGATGATTAGTAATCAACAGGTAAAGAAAGGACGATAAGTGACGCTCTCCACAGATGGGCCTTTGTGAGGCATACGTGTGTGTTTACTTCACATATATGTGCGTTGGCTGTGAGGCAAATGCCTCTCTAAGCTGGCTACAGCTGAAATCCTCACGTGCAGCTCACGTCTAATCAAGGCTTGTGTCTTTGTGTGTGTGTGTGTGTGTTTATGTGTGGCAGATCCCATGACGTCATGCTTTCGTCCTGAGCAGCTTAGGCAGCATGTCAGTGTGTATTAAACATCCAAATCACATGACACCTGACCTCTGACCTCGGCACGTCCTGCACCGAGGCACAAGCTCAGAGGGAGCTTGTTGGGTGAGAGAAACTTCGACACAAAGGGAAAGAGAGAAGAGACAGATTGGAATAAAATAACGAGGTAAAGACCAATAGAAAGAGTAGCTCGGTACCTCTGAGGGGCTGGAGTGAAGGTTGACGGCTCTTAATGACGTCCCAATGTGGACGGCACCTGCCAAGTGACCGTTAATGGGCTTGCTTGAATAGGCCCGGAAAGGGGGGAATCACATCGAAAGTTTGCCTCGAGGATGTCGCTTATGCCTGATCCGTTGCCATGACAACTGGAGCTCTGGTTTGAAGAGGGGTGAATAAGTTTGTGGAATTAATTCATAAAGAGACGAGAAAATCTCGCAGCAATTCAGATGACGGATGACAAAAATCAGACGTCGCCTTTCATTTATTCTCTTGTAACCTGTCGAGCCGTCGAGCTGCATGCAGTGAATGAACACCGTGTCTCTGCAGTGATGATGTCATGGCCTTTCAGTCAGTATTTACATGTTACTCTCGTTTTCTGCTCACATTTATATTGCAATATTCCAAAGCAGCAACCTCTGGTGCTCAGAAGCGAGCGCCAAAAACTGCAGTTCCTCAAATGACCACATAAGGCTGGCTCCATTAACGAGTTAATCCCCATTGACCTCCATGTTAAAATGCCTGACTTTACAGCAGAAATAAACATGATTACAGCCTGCTACAAAAAAGGGTTTTGGTCTCTATAGCTAATTGCTCGTTAATGATGACTATACTGGGGGTGAATTTTGATATATCTCACCCGTTTGAATTATATTAAGGCTTAAAGTTTGGCATAATTGAGGGCGTGGCCGCTTTGAGCGACAGGTGGTTGCCGTACCAGGTAGGGATGAGTCATGATTTTTCGTATTCAACTATAAAAATATCAACTAGCTTATGCCACTGTTGTCCTGTCTTAAAATATATATATTTTCCCTTGTTGTAACCGTCGCAGGCGCTGCCTGATAGCAATGTTACTTCCGGTAAAATGTCGTATTTTCAGCGCGTAGCACAGCTGTTCGAGCAGCGGAGCATATCGTTATTCAAACCCGACAGAAACAAAGTAAAACTCACCAAAACCGTCTCGGTTTGTCTTTCCACCGGCCTCTTCCACTGTTCCAACTATATGGTTGAAATAAACTCTTACTTCATAGCGTTAGATGGGAAAATGTGCCGAAGCTAATGACGTTTTCTCCCCCACTGTGTCTCTCTCCACACAGGGCGATTTTCCAAAAATCGGGTTGTTTGAGCACTCAGAGCCACCGTCCGCGCAAACGTCATCATCCAAAATGACATCTGATAATCATTCACTTCGTCTCCCAGCACAAAGCACTTTTGGATAAAGAAATAAAAGAACACAGAGATGCAGAATGTAAAGATAGATTGTGGCAGATGATTGCTGAACAGCTTGGAATCGGGGATGGTTGCAAAACACTAAGGACGTATGAAAGATTAGACGTATGACTGTGCTTTAGGAAGCTAAACGATAGCTTCTTGCTAATGTCATTCATTCATCAGCCCTGTTTTGGGGATAGCGCTATGCATCGCACCCACGTCATTAATTCAGTTTTGTCTCGTACTGTGAATTTGTGCAACAAATAGAATAACATCGTACTCAGTGTGCAAGGTTTCTGTGCGTAACTTTTCTTTTTTTTTAACGCCACCCACTTTGAGCATCACGACGGCTCTTTAGAAACCTCTGAGTGACGTCACGGAGACCACGTCAGCCTATTCATATTCCCCAGTCACTTACTGCTATTTTGATTAAATAGCCTTGCATGATCCTAATAGAAACAACTTTCTGCAAAGCTTACTGGCTTACATGAGTCTAATATGACTGATATGAATATACTGTGCTATAGAGATTACCACACACTGTGAAACATCTCTTATAATCACATCACCATGTGTGTCCTACAGTCCCACCCAACATGAATTCATTTTACACTCAGATATTGTGACTCATTACCTCACATAAAATCCAATTACACGTTTGACTTCCATGAAAATGGGCTGTGTGTATTTGTGTCCTCTGATGTCTACAGTTGCCAGGTAATATGATTTTGTCCTTTGGTGGTGCCTGAGCCATCCTCCCATATGGCATTCGCCGGTTGTAATATCTTTTTTAATGTCTGTTCAGAGCCTAAGTTGTCTTCCTGAACAGCCATTAGTTTCCACCTCCAGCTATAGTCAATTTTGACGTGCAAAAAAACCCCGATGGCATTCAATCACCCGAGTGTTCATTTGGAGCGGTAGCAGGGAGGGAGGCAGTTAGATGTTAGAAGAAAGGCATGAGAAACAAACAGGACATAACAATGTGTTGTTACAGGTGTTAAGACTAAACTATGAATTTTGTCTGAGGTGCGTTTGTCATCTGTGTTTTTGTGTAACACTTATGAGGCGCAGCAGCAGATGGTTTGTGCTGTCGTCTGCCAGAGCTTCCACTTCTCACTGTGTCAAACAAACACACACACACACAGAAACGTGCACAAACACATGCAGAGTGTACGATTATCCCCCTCGAAGGCTCATCTGCTCAGGATATTGCCTTGGGACGGAGCAGGAGCTGAAAATGTTGCAGCAGCTTTGCTGTTTACCTTCAGCCTGGTAGCTGAGAAGAGGGAACAAATACATTCTCTCAGCTTTATTGGTTTTATCCACCAAGACGAGTCAAGTCAAGTCAATGACTAGGGATATACCAATACCGGATCGGATATCGGACCGATACTGACTCAAATCGCTGGATCAGGTATCGGTGACAATGGGTCCGATCTATTCCATTTAGTTCTATGTTACATACTGTATACATTATATACAGGAATTGTAATTCCTGTTTAAGTTTTGACCAATGTTTTGCTGCAATAAAAAGGTTTACACTTAAATCGTAATTAGATCTTTTTTTTCAGACATTTTTCAGACTTTTTTTCAGACTTTTTTTCAGACTTTTTTTCAGACTTTTTTTGTCCGACATTTTTCAGATCTTTTTTTCAGACTTTTTTTTTCGGACATTTTTTCAGATTTTTTTTTTCAGACTTTTTTTTGGACATTTTTTCAGACTTTTTTTTGGACATTTTTTCAGATCTTTTTTTTCAGACTTTTTTTTTCGGACATTTTTTCAGATTTTTTTTTTCAGACTTTTTTTTGGACATTTTTTCAGACTTTTCTTTCTGACTTTTTTCAGATCTTTTTTTTCAGACTTTTTTTCGGACATTTTTTCAGACTTTTCTTTCTGACTTTTTTCAGATCTTTTTTTTCAGACTTTTTTTGTCTGACATTTTTCAGATCTTTTTTTCAGACTTTTTTTTTCGGACATTTTTTCAGATTTTTTTTTTCAGACTTTTTTTTGGACATTTTTTCAGACTTTTTTTTTCGGACATTTTTTCGGACATTTTTTCAGATTTTTTTTTTCAGACTTTTTTTTGGACATTTTTTCAGACCTTTTGTTTCGGACTTTTTTTCGGACTTTTTTTTCTGAAAAAAAATCGATCAGTTTAAGTGTACGCTATATTTAGAATATTTTCGCTGGTTTACCTCGCAGTGAGACAGCTATACAGTCTGTGTTTCTGACTGAACTCGGTTAGTTTGTTTGTGCTATTGTGTGACTTTGGTGAATCTTATCACTCATAATAACACAAACAAACTAAATGACTCTGGTTGGTTTGGCGAGAGCATAGATAACAGCTTCAGTTCCCCGTCGATTAGGGCTGTCCGGCGGCGAGGTAAACCAGCGACAATATTGTAAATATAGCGTACACTTAAACTGGTATTGATTTTTTTTAGGTGGGCCTTTCTTTTAGGTGGTTAACTACGTAACATATTGTACTTTTTTTTTAGTATGATTCAGTCGTTCATTTCATTATAGCAGAAATACTGTTGTACTTTTTTCTGCAGCCATTTGTGTGTGAGGCCCATGGTGACATGGTGACAGGTGCAGAGTGTATTATCGGGCTGGTGAGTCAGTCTGTCTATCAGACTGTTCTTAAAATTGAAAGAGGGAAGGGGTGACTAACCTTTATCACCACACACATTCATAGGATACTCGTTATGTAACGGAGAAAACACATATACATAGATAGAGGATATAGAAACACACAAAGTGACCTCAATCACACCCATGCACAACCTCCAGTAGATTAGTCCCCTTGCTCACCCTCATCTGCTCCTCACATTAATCTCTGAAACACATATTATACACACACCATATCCTTCAACCTGGGGTTAATATCCTTGTGCTGCTGCCACCTTCATCCCGCCACCCCAGCAACACCTCCTCCAACCAGGCGTTATTGTGAATCCCTGGCATAAAAATGGCCCTGCTGCACTATTTGCATTCACATGGTTGCCGTAAGTCTGACTTATGGGCTGTTGATAGCTTTGTCCTATCAGTAAATGAGCAGCAGTCCCCCTGGAGCGTACCAACCAGGGCAGGTTATATCATAACATGTGTGAGTGACTGTATAGAACAGCTGTGAGCAAAGCCCTGCCCTGGCTCTGTGCATATCTGACTCCTGCTCTGCATAAGCGTCACGTTTCCTCTTCAACAACAAGACGAGGCAGGCACATACTGTACACCTACTCATTCATACGGTATATATACACTAGGGCTGTCAACCGATTAAAATAATGAATCGTGATTAATCTCAAATTAATTGCACATTTATTATCTGTTCAAAATGTACCTTAAAGGGAGATTTGTCAAGTATTTAATACTGTTATCAATATGAGAGTGGACAAATATGCTGCTTTATGCAAATATATGCACACTAAAAAATACTGAGTCAATTTTAATCCAATTTGAGTCAATCGTGGTACCCAGTACTGGGTCAAACTAGCACCAACCTAGTACTGGGTAAAGTTTACCCAGTACCAAGAGGTATAAAAACACTGGGTCAACAATAATCCCCAAAACACTGGGTTATTTTGACCCAGTGTTAGTGTTATATGTTATTATTAACATTGGGTTAATCAGCCATACCAATGTGGTTATTTTGACCCCATAACAAAGACATATTTACATTTTTTGGGGTTAAAAATTAGACCAAAAAAGGTGGTAACTTTATATTTCTGTTGTTTTTGACCCATACTGATATATGATTATTTTGACCTAGCAGCATCATATTTATATTTTCTGTTTATTCCAACCAAAAAGTTATTTTTTCCCCACGTGGTCCCATTTTTCATCTTTATATTGGGTCATCCATTAAACCAAAAATTCTATTTTTGTTAAATATTTTTAGTGTTCTGTTTTGACAAAACAAGCTCAAGTTTTACCTTAAAACTGCTGCCAATTTATTTTGCTGTACAAAACAATGTATGACAATATATACATGTGTATATTTACTATTGGAAATCAATTAACAACATAAAACAATGACAGATATTGTCCAGAAACCCTCACAGGTACTGCATTTAGCATAAACAATATGCTCAAATCATAACATGGCAAACTGCAGCCCAACAGGCAACAACAGCTGTCAGTGTGTCAGTGTGCTGACTTGACTATGACTTGCCCCCAAACTGCATGTGATTATCATAAAGTGGGCATGTCTGTAAAGGGGAGACTCGTGGGTACCCATAGAACCCATTTACATTCACACATCTGGAGGTCAGAGGTCAAGGGACCCCTTTGAAAATGGCCATGACAGTTTTTTCTCGCCAAAATTATTTAACCTCCTCCTAGATAAGCTAGTATGACATGGTTAGTACTGATGGATTCATTAGGTTTTATAGTTTCATTTATCATCTTCATCTTCTTCTACCTTTACGACTGAGCCCACACCAACCTAAAAATCACAATTTGTATTAATGCGTTAAAGAAATTAGTGGCGTTAAAAGGAATTAGCGTTACGATCACGTTAACTTTGACAGCCCTTATATACACACATATACTCATCCACAAAAACAAAGCCGTGTTGCTGCGATATAGTCACGTGCACACTGACGCACACACACATGTAACATAATGATAAGAGACATACAGGGTACAACACAAGATAGTAAACAAGAGGGGAGATTTGCATCCCTGGGGCGACAGAACCGTGGAAGGCATGTCACATTATGGGGAGTTGAAAGAAAAACATTTGTTTTCCAGAAGACAGAGACGGTAGATATCCTTTAGGTGCTGTTGTTTTGCTGTTGGCAGCAGTCACAGCGGATGGGGCATTAGGTGGAACCCTTTCCTGCTAATCAATACAAGTTGTTAGAGCCTCTCTCTCTCTCTCTCTCTCTCTCTCTCTCTCTTCCTTGCTCTCTATGTCTCTCTCTCTCTCAGATCCATTGTAATGCAGCACAGAGCCGTCCACACATTGCCTTTACAAAGGCTGCTTGTACTCTAGTAGACCTTGGGCTGGGAGCCTTTGTAGCGCAAGTCTGTGACCTCACTCACTCCTTTTATTACACGGACGCATACACACACACATGCTCCTGAGGGAAAGCACATGGAGGTGTACGCTTTGAAAAAAAAATAAAAACAACACACATCCGCTGAGATGTGATATTGTTCTATTTACAAACATAAGCTCATGCCCCTCGGCACTCACACACACACACACACATATATATATATATATATACTCGACACATACGCCGAAGCGCCGACACACACAAGCTCACTGTGCCCCCAATCCAGCTTTTCACAATGCTAATGGCCTTGGTGCTACCAAAGCACGGAGCATAAACACAATGCCGGCCCACACGGCATGTGAGCGAGTAGGACTGTGAGTTGTGTGCTGAATGGATCTGTGTGTGTGTGTGTGTGTGTGTTTTTTGCGAAGGAGCCAGGCTTTGTCACAACACACTGAGCTTTCCAGAAAAGGCCGTGTTTCAGTATGGTTTTGTAAGGACCTCGCCACCGGTGGGGGCTCAAAGAGGACAAACTGTTCGCTGTAGCTCAGTTCACATCACGATTAGTTTTATTGTTGTGTCCCTCTGGGAGCCGGAGTGAAATCATGAGAGACATAGAAAACAAACTGAACTAATAATCGCGTGGTGTGGCATGGGCGCCGGAAGTAGCACTTTACGGCCCTGTCCCACTTTCCTTTTAAGGTCGTGAATCACTGTATCCCCGCAAATGCCACTGCCACTATAACAACATGGTAAAACAGAAGAAATCATCACTTCCCGTCCAGACTGGAGGGTGTCAGAGATTCTCTCTCATTTTAATGTGGTCAGCAGCCGTCTGCACGGCTCCGTCTCAGCTGTGTCTCACGTAACCGCAACCTGAACTGAAGCCTTTATTTACACTTGACATTACGTGCGTAAACGCGAGGTTGATGCTTAATAAAAAAACAATGAATATTATATTTATCTGCGGAGCAGAGTGTGCTGTGGATCTTTATCCAATCATAATCATCCATTCTGTATCCTAATTCAAATGAAATCAAAGTGATCTGACATCCAGTCCGCCTAAGATTCATAATGAACCCAAAATATTTTTACACTTGTCAGCTGGTTGGTTGGCCCTCGCCGGGCGCATCGTCCGGTGCGCCGCGACCAAGGTCTGCTTGGAAAGGCCCGACTGTGAGTTTACAGCACCCCTCTCCCTACGGCCGCTGAGTTCTCGCTGCGCAGTGCGTCCTCTCTCCCTGTGGGGAAGGACGGGATTCCCGCCGTGACTGTCAACCGGGGCGGACTGTCCTCAATGCGAGGCGTCTGCGGCACCCCGTCTCGTTTACCATGTTTATGCCATCAGCATTCATAACCATATGACCTTTATGATCAAATTGTTTACTAGAGCACCAAGTTCTTCAGAGATCTAGCCTCTTCATTTTGCTCTCAAAGTGCTCCAGATTGATGCATTTGACTTTAAAGGTCCCATATCATGCTCATTCTCAGGTTCATACTTGTATTTTGTGTTTCTACTAGAACATGTTTAGATACTTTAATGTTCAAAAAACACATTATTTTCCTCATCCTGTCTGCCTGAATATACCTGTATTTACCCTCTGTCTGAAACGCTCCGTTTTAGTGCATTTCAACGGAATTGCAATGGAATTGCGTTGCTATGCAACAGCTTGGGTCCATGTTTACTTCCTGTCAGCTGATGTTATTTACATACACTGCAACAGGAAATAAATTGGGACACATTTAGAATGTTTACGTTTAAAACCGTGTAATGGTCTACATATTGTATATTTGTGACATCACAAATGGACAGAAATCCTAACGGCTTGTTGTCAAACGCACAATTTCTGAATACGGGCTGTGTGTGTTTCTTCGTATATTGAGCGTTTTCATAGTTTAACAGTATTTATATAACACTTAAACCTGCTTTACAATGTAAAAGACCTGAGAAATCACACTTTTTACAATATGGGACCTTTAAAAATAACCGATTCCTTGACTTTTGATTCCTGAACTTTGGAGCATTATTTAGCCTCATACCCGACAAGCTAGACGTGGTTGTTAGCAATGGATTCCTTAGTTTTTCTAAGTTCATATGTAGCTCCACTCTAGCTCTAGAGCTGAACCTACGAGAGCCTCTGAAAGACGGTAAAGTCAGTCAGTCGGGTCTCAGGGGGTTAAGATAAAAAATAAGCAACTTAGTGAGCATTTTTTGAAAAGCTTTGTTCGTCACAAGTGGAAAATGCTGGCTTAGTGTCGATTGAGGGGAAAACAAAAGATGCAGTTTGCAATTTATCCACATTGGACATGGCCTTGGTACATGGTGCCAGACTCTCACACTATCAAAAACACACACACACACACACATTTGTGTCTATTTCCCTTGGCCATACAGTGACATGTAAAGCAGCTGTGCTGGCAGTTGTCAGTGTAGTAACCCGAGAGAAGAACAGAGCAGAACAGGACTTCAGCAATAATGCCACAGTGGGTCTGTCTGTCCGTCCGTCTGTCTGTGTGTGTGTGTGTGTGTGTGTGTGTGTGTGTGAGAGAGAAAGAGAGGCAGAGCCTGCTGAGCCAGGCCTCTCATTATGTGGGATGTAATCTGAGCTTTCGGGGCCCGGGCCGGCCCTCCGACTGCGCTGAATGGGGGGGGGGGACGAGCACCGGCCCCCACTGTCTTTCCTGTGCTTTCACTCTGCTTAGCTCGGCAACTCTGATTATAAACCGAGAGGGTGGGGTGGCCGAGCGGTGGAGGTTTGGGTGGTGAAGTTTAGGGCTGGTATGGGTGCGATGGTGAGCTTTGCAGTGTGTGGGTTGTCCGAGTCTGTCAGGCTGAGCTGGATAGTTAAGTGCAGGCAGTTTGTAATTTGCGGTCTTATCTTGGCCTACATATACAGCACCAAAACATCTGAAAAGTATGAGATTGAAGTTACTTTCCACTTTCCTTCTAACTACATGTTGATGTCTTTTCCTGCCTTTGGCTATAAATTAGGAAGAAATATATATAATAAAATCAAATATGATGAGATTCATTGAGACATTTCATTGTAGTGAGACAATGTAGTTTTTTTATTTTAAACTTGACCTCACTGTATAAAATGACCTGTGGTGACCTCTAGGATAATCACAGCCTCATGGAACTTTACAGCCACAAACTAGAGACCTAGAGCATTCAGAGGATGGATGGATCAAACTAGAGACCTAGAGCATTCAGAGGATGGATGGATCAAACTAGAGACCTAGAGCATTCAGAGGATGGATGGATCAAACTAGAGACCTAGAGCATTCAGAGGATGGATGGATCAAACTAGAGACCTAGAGCATTCAGAGGATGGATGGATCAAACTAGAGACCTAGAGCATTCAGAGGATGGATGGATCAGACTAGAGACCTAGAGCATTCAGAGGATGGATGGATCAAACTAGAGACCTAGAGCATTCAGAGGATGGATGGATCAAACTAGAGACCTAGAGCATTCAGAGGATGGATGGCTTTCCTAGCTAGATTGACAATAAGGGGGTTTCTGAGCAGTTTACACAACAGAAGTGCTCGACATCCAATTGCCGATAAAATGCAATTATTGCAGAAATCTCCAAAATGTCAAAAGTTTTTGATCCCAAATCACAGCATGGCTTTTTCTCTGGTATTCCTCAAGGTCTTGGTGTCTTAATGTGGTATTTTGGAGGGATTATTGATAATTTTTTATCAACTCTCCAGTGGTAAAAAAAAATGGTTGATGACCATCATATACTTCTATCATAATGTTCCAAGCTCTTACACACTTTAACAATTAATTTGAAATTATTAATTCATGTTTATTTCTGATTTATGACTAGAACAACTTGACACACAGTGCCGAGCAGCATCTCAAATGAATCTCCAGGTTCCCAGCTTTCAGATGATGTACACCACTTCTATGTGACATCTACTGTTGACCTGCTATCTCCCCCTAAAGACCTCCTGGACCCCCCCTCTAAAAAAGACTAAAACGGGTCTACTGTGGGTCTCGGGGGGGTTAAGGTGTTTTAAGGTGTGATGCTGAAGTCGGCCTACCACAGCAGAGGAGCCCAGATAACCTTGGGTCACCTCAGACTAAATGACCGCTTCTGCACAATAGAGATGATTAATGTCCACCTTCAATACCACACACACACACACACACACACACACACACACACACACACAAGCACATGTGTCAAGTCACGTGGATGGTTCGTGTGTGTATTGTTAGGGTGACAACCTTGTCCCTTGGAGCTAATGAGGCCTAGCGACCAGTGTCCCATGGCTGGATCTGCACTTGATACTAGGGCATTAGCTAAATACAGCGTGCACACCATTCATTTCCACTAGTACGTATTCATCATAAGACTACATATTATACTACTATACAGTCATTATAAACACTATTTACTCACTGAAAAAACACCGTGAGAAAGAACCATTAAAAAGCACCTTTCATACAAATATGAGAGAAAAAAATGGAAAAAGTTTTGCTTAACAAAACCGCTTTAATTGCTGTAATACAGGAGGTAAAAAAAACTCGTAAGGTGACCCTGTTTCTCACTGGCAGAAGTGGGTCTCTCTAATGTGGAATGAGTACAGGGAGAGGTTGTGTGTCTTTGTGTGAAAAGGGGGGCAGTGGTTTACCCCAGGGGAGCGCTCCGCCTACCTTTATGTGCTCCTGTGTTTACTTTCTGCCAGTTGTAATTGGAGGAGTGACTCAGTCTGGCGCTCTCTGGGGAGCAAATTATTAATTTGTAGCCTTTTCTGCCAGACTGCACTTTCAGAAAACAGATGCACAGAGAGAGGAAAAAAGAAGACTTTTTCTTCAGTGTATTGTATATTTATGTGAATCCTTTGACTTGTTTTATACTGTGTGATTGCTGATCTAAAACGGGAGTGTATATGTAGTGTAATAGGAATATATTCAGTCAATCTCTTCAGTCTTTTTCTCTGTTAGAAATGCACCGATCTGACTTTTTCGGTCCCGATACCAATTGTGATACCTGGGCTTTGGGTACCGATCTGATACCAGTGTTTAATTAATAAGCTGTATACCTCACTGTGTGGAAGTGAGGTTAACAAAATGTAACAAATTAATACTTTTTTAAAATTGTATTTATACAAATTAAATTTCTATTTATTATTAAAATAATAAATTGTACACCAGTAACTTGTTAAAAAACTTCAAAATCAACAGAATTTTTATTTATTATTAAAATAATAAATCGTGCATCAGTAACTTGATAAAAAAATTCTTCAAAATGAAAAGATTTTATTTATTATTAAAATAATAAATCGTAGACCAGTAAAAAATCTTCTCAGGAATTACAATTCAAGTGTAAACCTTTTTAATGCAGCAACACATTGGTCAAAAGTTAAACAGGAATTAAATTACAGTATATAATGTATAAAGTATATAACCATAGAATTGAATTTAATAGATCGGCCCCATTGTCACCGATACCTAGTGATGGCGAGATGAAGCTTCATGAAGCACTGAAGCTCTACAGCGAATTGGTTCCAAAAGGGTTCATTTCACGAGGCTTCATCTGGGCTTCATGAAGCACAGGAAACCACCAAAGAGTGTAAAACAGGCAGATATATTATAGGAAAATAATAGAGGGGAGACTGTATTCGTTTTTATTCTGGAACAATAAGTTCTCAACTGTGTTTCGGCTGCGGACGTCATTGTTCTAAAATGATACAAGCCTCGATACGGCTTCACAGAAATCTTCCTGGATTACTCGACACAGCACGTAACATCACTACCGATACCCCATCCAGCTATTTGAGTCCGGTATTGGTGCATCGTTATTCTCTGCCTTGTTCTGTATTCTACCTCAGTATTGGACTGTGTGTGTGTTGGAGTGAGGAGGGTGGTAGTTGGCAGCCCACGCTGCTTGTTGTGAGTCAGCTTACTCACTTACACTTGGCAGAGCATGCCGTTTGAGAGAGAGAGAGACCGAGACAGAGAGAGCAAACGAGCAAACAGCAAGAAAGCGGCGAGGCTCATGACAGAGGGCACAGCGTGAATAGTGACCGAGCGGGGGAGGTGGTGAAATATGTGTTCCCAAAATCTGATGGGTGTAGCTGGTGAAAAAGATTGATGTGGTAGCAGGTGCAATGTTTACTGAGTCACCGACTGCACTTACAAGAGAAACAAGGTTGTTGGGAGAAATGAATGTTCAGGCAACAAGATGAAGATCATTTTGAGATGCATGTTTTCTCCCCATACCAAGGCTGCTGTCTTTACAGCTGGCGTTTGGAGTGACAACACATAGAGAGACCGCAGAATGACCTTGAGCGTATGGCAAAGCCTACTGTCAAGCTGTGGAAGGTTTCAGCTTTAGTCAGGCTTTGGATTGTGATTGTGATTGTGATTGTTGTGGATGGATACAAGGATGCATCACTATACCAAGTAAAGCCGCCCACACATGATGAGCGGTGAAATCGCTCTGCGCTGGCTCTGCCATTATTTTCCTATAGGGAGAGAGAGCGGTGCCGCCCAACTAGACGGATGCGCTACTCTTGGCGTGGCGCAACTCTCAAAATTGCCACCGAGCGCTGTGCTCGAAGTTCAAATTAAATCAACTTTAACCTTGGTTGCTGTTGACCTTTCAAAGCACAACCAATGAAATAACAGCTGCAACTGTTGTTGTTGCCTAGAAACAGTGAATGGCGTTCCTTGCGTACTTTTTGATGGCATATTATCAGAGTCTGAAATTAGCATTAGCAATTAGTGAAATCATCAGGACATCCGCCACGTAGGCAGGCAGGAAAAATGCCAGTGATGGGAATAGAGGAATGTAGTTGTCCGCTTTCTTGGCATTTCATGCCTCTGTAACTATCGATTCGTCTTATTGATGCTTTCCGACAGTTACGCATGCACAGTGACGCATACGCATGCTGTATCATGTTTCAGTTTGTTTTGGACCGGAGCTACGGTGAAGAGAAAGAAAAGCGCTCAACAGCGTGGCGCTACTGCTACTAAAGGGGATGCACCCTATTTTCTCCCTGATGATAAAGCGACACTGTGAACAACAAATCTGTGTTGAAATCATCAGGAGGAGAGTTAGTGACGTTAGCTGTTAGCAGCCGGTGGGAGGCACAGTCCTGATTGGTTAAATAACGGAGCTACTAACAATAACGGAGGTCCCATTGAGTTATTATTATGAGTCGTTCAAAGTCTGCTCAAGAAAAAGGACTATTGGGTGAAGGTAAATTACTACGTTATCATGATGTGTTCAAATGTAATCTCGTAAAATGTAGTTTTTGGTGAGAAGCTTGAATAAATCCAGTTTGAAGGAGATGTTTTCACATCAATATAAAATAGATATTAGAGAGAGAATTATAACCTGTTTAACTTCCTGACACTAGCTTTAAGCAGCATGCCAAGATTTTTTTAATAAAAGCAAATATTTAAATAATCATAATCATTTGAATTGTGTGTTTTTATGCAAACTATAGATGACAATAACAAAGTAAAGTAGAGTACTGTGTACAGTAAGCTACCATCCCCTGAAAAATAGGGCTCTTTGGACCTGCAGTGCATGCTGGGGGATTCTCTGTTTTGTTAAGTTTTGTTAATGGAAACATTACTACCCAAAACAGTCAGTCCTGTACGGTTCATATAATGTAATTTTCTTAATAATATGCTGTTTGGAGTGATTATCAGTATAATAAATGTGAGAAATAAGTGTGCAGTATGTTTTCTATAAATTAATCTAGTGATAAAATAGAGGTTACGTCTGACAGAATTTGTTTGGCCCCCGGCAACAATCTGAGTTCTCATGTGGCCCCCCAGGAAAAATAATTGTCCACCCCTGGTCATAATGGTGGTACTTGGAGAGTCATATATTTTCTGAGGTGCTACTTGGTATAAAAGGTTTGAGAACCACTGGCCTAGCAACAGTGAATGGCGTTCCTTACGCACTTTTTGATGGCATATTATACCTGCGCTGCGCGTTGCCTCTGCAAGGCTCTACGCTCTACCCAGTGGGCTATCTCTGGGTCTGAAAAGTGAAGCCAATGCTGAAGTGCTTTAAACTTGCGTTCTTTCTAACAGCTAGGATATCTCCAATGTTAATTCCGGACAGTCAAGCTTAGCTATTAAATTTTAAAACGGCTGTGTGCTTCCATTTATTCCCTCGGATATCTCTGAGGCCTCAACCTAAATTGTATTCTGACCACGGAGGAAAATACAACAAAACAAGTAAAGTGAGAATGGAGAGAGAGAGCTCACCAGAGAAAATGTTGTTTGTGAGTGTTTGTATGTTTAAGAGAATTCCTGTGTGTGTGTGTATATAAGCACCTTTGTCCGCCTGTTCTCTGTGTGTTACAAGAATCAGGAGCAAGCCAAACCCTGTCCTGTACCTTTCATACCCCGGGCCGGTGTTTCACCCTCTCTGACAATAAGATAGCTGGTGATTTGTGTGTTACTATCTTTAGTGGAGCATATGCTCTGCTGACCTATCAGTAACTGGAAGAGGAGACCTGAACTGGGAAGAGAAGGTGGGTGTGGTGGTGTGTGTGTGTGTGTCCTCAGGGTGTGTGGATGGTCTCAGATGATCGAGCCTGACCTGCTTCTTTTTTTTTTTAAGAGAATGTTGTGCAATGCCTCGTGAAATCTGCTCCAGACACAGGGGTCGCTTTCTCAAAGATCACCAGTAAGCCCGGCTCGGCCTCCCAAGACGGCTTTGGAAAGAGATCAGGTGGCAACTCATATTACCAGTTAATGATGTTGTCTTATTATCGTATTCCCCAAACACCTCAGAAATCCTCTTGGCAGGACAGTTGTTAAAACTAAACAAATCTGTATCACCTCTTAGGGTAGGCCTCAGAACATACTCATATATCATATAGGTACATGTATCGTACACACATATGTAAAGCCTCGTGACCAACTTTTATCTGGTCTCCAGTGAAATGTATTGAGTGTCCCCTCACATTAGGAACAGTGCTTGTGACTCGTGTCCTTATTCTTAGCACGCTGCCTTGAATGTCCTCCTAGTGTAGTTTGTCTGGTGCTCTATCTATTTCAGTCCTATATGGACAAACATATGGTTAGTGGGAAGGACGTTAAGGGGTGAGGGAGAAGAGAAAGAGAGTAAGGGCTGAACAACAGGCCACATCGGGAAAAACCGAGTTGTGGTTTTCACATGCTTTCACACTTTCAAACCAACACCTCTGTTGGATTGTATTTACTCCCACTGTTACAATGCCAAACACAAGAGAGAGAGAGTGTGTAGATGAACTGGAGTGGGAATAAACAGAGAGATTGTGTGGATATAAGAATCACAAATAATTACAAGCTCAGTGCAGCTCTTTGCTACACATATTAAAGGAACAGTTTGATGTTTTAGGAGATCTGCTTATTGGCTTCCTTGCTGTGGGAGTAAGATGAGAAGATTGATACCATTTGCTAAAGGAACAGTGCGTAACATTTTGGGGGATCTCTTAACAGAAATGAGCCCTTCATATCTACATAGAGAGCGGGTCCTCTTCACGGAGTGCACCATGTTGCTCCGCCATGTTTCTACAGTAGCCGAGAACGGACAAACCAAACACTGGCTCTAGAGAAATGTTTTTACGTTACCGGAAGGCCACCGTAGTTCTCCGGCACGCTTGTGAAACTGTGGTAACGTGAGCCGCAGAGTGCAGAACCGTGGTGCCAGCAGCCGCCGTCTGACTCCCGTGCAGCTCCTACAGTAGTGTTATTATGGTAAGAATGACCTCTGAGTGAGGCCAGCGGCGTTACCACGGTTTTGCACTTGGCGGCTCTTGTTACCGCAGTCTTGGATGTGGAGGAGTGAGCGGAGGGGTACTCAGTTGGTTGCAATCTGCAACCACACCACTAGATGCTGCCAAATCCTACAAACAGCACCTTTAATATGTTACATATCTTATTATTAATCTGTACTAAAACCGAAATGTAAAAACATGTTGTGGTTTTATAGGGGGGGTTATGTGCGGACTATTTCTTGGACGGTCACTTCCTGGAGTCTAGTTATCACCATGAGGTTGTCAGGCAACTCTTCCTTTAATCTGGTATTCAAAGAACAATGATACAAAATACACACCAGAGGCTAACAAACACAGGATAACCTACTCTATTCAAAACCACACAGGACATTACTCACTATCTGCATCCTTGGAATTTAGATAACAACTCTCAGCAGGTTTTTCTCAAAAAGAATAAAACAGAACACAGAAGTCAAACCCTAACCCTTCTGATAGAAGTTAGAGCAAATATTTCCTTTTAAGGGGTAAAGCAAGCGGTGACATTCCTTCCTTCCTACAGACATCTCAGACCAAACATCTGAGCCAAATAACAACCTTTCTTTGTCGCCAGAATCTAAACCAGAAGAGTGAAACCCCCCCCAAAGGACTGCTAGTCTAGTGCCTTATCTACTTGGCAACAACAACGTCTATAATCAAGATTTATATTCTCAGAGTCAAACTCTGACTCAATATTGACTCAGATCAATAACCCTTTGTGAGTCCGGGACCGAGGCTCTCAAACCTCATTACACCGAATAGATCTGCATTTTATCAGGAAGCTTCACATAGATAACATTCAGCTGGGGATTCACATCCGGCTGCTTCGGCTGTTTGGTCTAACTAGCAGCTGACAAAATGGTAAAAACCTTTGTTGTTTACCCCTTGAAGTATTCCAACCTCTATTCTAGACTCTATTATGTGTCGAGGGTTTCGTCCCCAAATCACACACTATGCACTACATACTCAATATGTGTTCTATCGTTCAACATGCTTTTGTGCGAAAAATAAACAGTCGTATGGATCTTTCCGGACGCACTGAGCATTTATCTACGTCGTCACTTCATGAGAGCCTCCTTGTTGGTTGGAGACATGTAACCATGGTAACCTGTGCCAACCTCATGTGACCAAAACGACGATTTGTGAGAATCAAAGTCTGAATAAATTAAAAATATGTTATTACGCCTAGCAAAGTGAAATCATACACTTAGTTAAATTGAAGCGTTATTGATGTTACAGAGCCGTCCGTCAACGTCTGTGATGAACGTTGTCATCATTACCACATTGCATTGTGGGATATTTATTCCGCTGTAGTGTCCAGTGTTGCATACTGTAATATTTCACCAGAAATAGTATGCAATTCACGTACCGTTGGTTTCATACTAAGGTTTCAGACATACTGTTTTAGTTTACTACATAGCATGTTAGTGTGGAATTTAGGACGTAACCTGGAGCTCAACAGTGAGCGGTTCTGGAAGTGAATTTCATAAGAATATAAGGAATAAATCCTTGTCTAAAGGGTTTTAGGCATGGAACCAAGCCAACAAGCTACGAGTTGAATTGTGTCCATAACACATTTGATTCGGAGTAAAAAGAAACACATTGGAAAATGGAAAAGAAGGCAAAGGTACAAGACTGTGTACATACTTATTTTAAGAGTAAAGGAACTACTCATCCCATAAACCATTGCAAATGGTGACTCTCTGCTAGGCTTGCCACGGTAGTCGGTGCTACTGGTGGTCGGGCACACATGATTTCATTACGTACCAACCGTCGTTTAGCTTTGTTTTTACAGAAATAAAACCCATTTAGTTAATTTTTTGCGTATCAGCGCCGTGTTAGGAATAGACAGTCGGACGACAGACGCTACAAACTGAAAGTGAATGCGTCTGCAGCGTACGGAGTCTCAGATCAGAGTAGCAGGAGTCAGATTTCACACACACAGGACGAGAGAGAGTTGACAGACTAGACGATGGCGGAGGATTTGGTGTTGAAGGGAACCATAACGTTAATGAGGCAATCGCCGTGCAATGGCCCCGCAGTGAAAGCTCTACCGGAGAGACCAGACACACAACAACGTTAAAGATCACAGTCAGCGCGCTGCACATATTGACCGTCATATTTTCTTGTAAAATGTCCGGTGTAATCGGTAACACCGGTGTCGTCACAAGTTTATTAACCGATGGGAAAAGTTCCTCACCGTCCCATCCCTACTCGCCCGCTTCTGGAAACTCCTGGAAAAACATTTAAACTAAGTGTTATCGATCTAAAATGAAGACCGATTCAGCAACTACATGCCTTAAGTATAATCTCAAATGTTTTCAGAAACACATTTCGGTGAACTATTTTCGTAAAATAATATAATAATGTGCGGTACACATTTCCATGGAAACAGCAAGCTCCACCAATCAGAGATTTGCTCTTGAGCTCTATCCTATAGCCTTATTATCAATACCATGAAGAATTAATATAAATGCTTAATTTCACAGTGCTATGAATATTGTGCCTGTAATCACTGATCACATGGTTAAATTCCCGACAACATAACTATAATAGTATGGTACAGAAAAGATTGAAGCCCCCTGCTGCGCTGCTGCAATAGCTGAACGTGTCAACAGCTTCATCAGATGTCAACTTTAAATATCAGCCAGCCACTGAGACTGATGGAAATAAATGTTTCAAGCTGAGTTTCAAGCACGTGACGGCACTCTGTGCGGCGCCTATTAGTTGAACAGGATATCAGTGGATGACAGTAAAATGTGTCTGTTGTCTGGTACTCATATAGCGACAGTACGTCTCTGACTAATTTAAGGAGTTTCATTCTTCATTTCAAAACACGCAGCTTCTCAATTATAACTCAATTATTTCCTGTGCGAGGTTAAAACAGTGAATAGTAGAAGTCCCACGATTCTTAATACTGAAATAATGAAAATATAATGTGTTTTTAAATATATATTTTGGGGTCTTTTTATGCATGGAATCAGCTAGTTCTGATGGCAAACAGCTGTAATATCTACTCACTCATTCCTGGTTGAGAGGATCCACATTAAAGAATGATGTGAATCCCTTCATACCTTCTCTAATTGTACCGGAGAGACCAGGAACGGGAACAATTCGCCTCGTTAGCGGTGTTGACGTGGAGTTTCACTGATGATCAGAATAGAAATAAATAACTAATCAGAGTCAAAATGTCTCATGTAAACAACTCAATCAGAATAAACTGGCGTTAACAATACATTAACGTCCTGTCAACAATCAATTAGATTTATATTTCATAAAAGCAGCCTTTACAATGACTGTAGGCATATCTCTCTTTGTGCACATGCTGCTCTGAAAGTGATTTAAGTTAAAGATACCGTTCCGGGAAGTCTCCCCACTCCTGTAATTTACGGGCACTCTCTACCTTTTTTCTGAGTGCTGCATGTTCCTCCAGGGAACCATCTTGAATAGGTGATGTTATCATTTTGGAGGACATAAACAGAGGGCTCAATAACTCCGCTGGTAAATTCTAATAAAACTGTTTCAGCGCGATAGCACAGAGGACCAATAATGACCTGTTAACTCAGGCTCGTCTCTTTGTTCGTGGTGGGATGTGCATACAGTGTTAGTAATGTAAAGGGCTGCTTATGAAAACAGTTTCTTATGGGAGTTATTGATCAGATTGATTATATTTGGAAAGAAAAACAGAATATATAGAGTTTCATAAACTTAACACAAAAAGATTAAAATTCTCTACAGGAGACGATACTTCCCACCTGCCCTCTGTCGGTATATTTCCACTCGTTACATTCAGTGAGTCTTTTCAAAATAAACTTCTCACTTCACAGGAAGCAACTTGGCAACAGATCTATACTTGGTTAGGTTTAGGAAAAGATCGTGGTATGGGATACAGTAACTACTACTAACTAAGTGGCATTACTTAAAGGAACGTTGGGTAAAAATTAGCAGATCTATTGGCAGAAATGGAAGATAATATTAATAAGTTTTATTTCTTTAATGTATAATCACCTGAAAATAAGAATAGAAAAAGAAAAAATAAGAATTCTCACGGACTCTGTCGTGTTTCTACAGTAGCCCAAAACTAACAAACCCAACTTTTCCTGCTTGAGCTGGAGTCGATAAAGTTACTCGCTCCCGTCGCCGCTCTTTCTCTTTTGTTTCACAACTCGATTCCCACGTACACACAAGCACTGGCTCTGCCCCAAATGACCTACACCTCTCCTACAACACCTGGCTCTATTCATGTTTTCGCGTCGGCCACCTTAGTTCTCCTACACGGTTGGCACACGGGAGAGGCTTCAGTTGGTTGCAATCTGCAACCTCACCGCTAGATACCGCCAGATCCTACACACTGCTCCTTTAAGTTCGGAAGTTATGCGACAAATAAATCAACGTTGGGTTCTGGTTTCACATGGGACACGAACGCCGGTGGTCTCCTGGGTGAAAGGCTGGTGTTTTTTTGACCCGACCATCCACCTCGACCTCGTTCCTACGCAGCGTTTGTCGCTCTTTTTACTTCCCAGTTCACAATTACGTGGATTAAATATGCATTGATTTCATGGGACATGTGCGAATTACAGAGCAACTTTTCATAGTTTCAATACTTTTAATGCATTCTTATATATCCCACGTAATCGTGAACCAGGAAGAATAAAGAGCGACAAACGCTGCGTAGGGAGGAGGTCCAGGTGGGTCAAAAAATACCGGACTTCGCCCAGTAGACTGGTGTTCGTACCCCGTGTGAAACCAAAAGTCAACGTTGATTTATTTGTCACATAACTTCTGTACTTAAGTAACGCCACTTCCGGAGTTATTTTAACCCAAACCACGATGTTTTCCTAAACCTAACTAAGTTGTTTCATGTGAAGAGGAAAGTCTATTTTGAAAAGACTGTATGCATGTAACGAGGTGGAAATTGACACGTGTTGAGGAATGAAGAATAACTTTTCGTATGATATCATACGAACCGCTGCGTTAGGATACGTTGAATTGCTGGAGTACCCCTCTAAATATATCTTTGGGTGATAAGGGACTTGACGGAGAACAGGTAGTAAAATCCGACATATTTTGATTTGCTAACCTCAGAAATGTAATCTATAAATTCTTGTCTGGTCCCACACACACATGCACAAAGCACAAACGCAAACAAATGGCATATAATCAGTGTCTGCCGTTTCCTGTGGAGGGGAAGGCCGAGTCTAAATGATGATCTTTATGTTGTGGTTCTCTGAAAGCCTGTGGTCTCATTGTAAGTCTGTATACGTTTCTATTTTGTGAGTGAGTGTGTGTGTGCGCGTCAGTATGTACCCGACCATTACCATGTCTATTGTGTGTGGCTGTCAAGCCACCATGAATACGACTGGAGCTCCAATTGCAGGGTGGGAGGAAGAAGCCAACGGCTTATGGCTTAGGGACAACGTTATATTTTCATCTCTGTCTTGACAACAGCGTTTACAAGTCCAGTCTGAAAGAAGGCCGAAAGAAGATGTCACATTAAAGTGTCTGAACTGATTTAGATTAACCGATCAGCCATTGCTCTATGATGCACATGCACTATCCAAGCGCGTACTCGCCACGAGGAATCATTCAGGGGGTCAATTTCTCCCCTCAATATTTTCTCCCTTCATGTTGGTGTTAATGTCAACCAGCAATCAGCAGCACTTCATAATTACCACTGCTTGGTAACGTCATCATAGTCATCGAGACAACCACTGTGATCATCTGCGACGTCACCGTCACCATCACTATCATTGTCGTCACCTGCATCATTGTCTCACACTCATCTGCTCTTCAGATTTCATCTTGTTCTCCTCTCCCTCCTCTCTTCCCCTGAGCTACCTGTATCAGAGACCCCTGCAGCGTTATGCTAATAGCAGCTTTTCTCTTGAGACAGCACCAACTATTGGCTTCAATAAAGACTGCCCTCCTGCTGGGGGCTTTAGCTGGCTCGTTGCTGTCTCTGACTCCACAACCTGCCACATGGTGTTACAGTCTTTACAAGCTAAGCTAAGCTAAGCTAAGCTAACTGTCTCCAGCTACACATTTACTGCACCGGTGTGACGGTTTTATTCATCTTCTCATGTCACTCTCGACAAGAAAGTGAATAAGCGTACAGTATTTCCCAAAATAGGGAACTATTCCTTTAATTAGCTTTCTTAAAGAGGATTATGTTTTTGTGCTTTTCCCTTTCCTTTAGTGAGTTATATAGAGTGTGTGTGAAGTACGGCAAAATGCAGTGCACTCAAAGTACCCGGATGTTGTACTCAAAACGGTCAGATCGTTGAGTGTGGAACGCTGGACACTTTCCACACTCAACTGTCGCCATCTTGGCTACGTAGCGGAAGGGACGGAGCCACGACCACTATTCAAACATACGTAGATAACAGAATAAAACAATACAATACGTAAACATACCGGTGCATTTTCAGCCAACAGGAGGACACATCGTAGGCGACGACGTTGGAAACGTAATTTCCACTCTGCTTTCATTTTTTTTCAGAAGATATTTTGGCGGGTAGCGAGCCGCGGTCAAATGCTGCAATCGTCATTTCCGGTCAGTGCGCCGCAGAGTATTCGATTTCAGACGACCCTACCCCGTTGAAATTCTCACATTTCGGTCGCCTAAATATATCTTATTCAGTGTTCGGTTGCACTTAGCTTCACCCTCTCCGGTCACTTCTGGTTGCAAAAAAAACAAGATTGCGACGGCCAAAACTCAAGATGGTGACGGCAAAAAAAATATGCAGAACTCAATGCTGCAAATCAGCAGTCCACAAAGCAGTGGGTGACGTCACGGTGACTACGTCCACTTCTTATATACTGTACAGTGCACGGTTTCTATGCAAGATTCCTGCAGTTCACAGTATAACACACTGGTAACACTAGCACTTTGTAGTTGCACATAATTCAGTGCATGTGTGATGCACATTTTTCTGTCTGTATTTCATATAAGATCATACATTTTTTTTCTGGCAAAGCTCTCTCTCTCTCTCTCTCTCTCTCTCTCTCTCGCTCTCTCTCTCTCTCCTCTCTCTCTCTCTCTCTCTCTCTCTCTCTCTCTCTCTCTCGCTCTCTCTCTCTCTCCTCTCTCTCTCTCTCTCTCTCTCGCTCTCTCTCCTCTCTCTCTCTCTCTCTCGCTCTCTCTCTGGCTTCCTGCAGCTCTGCCCATCACTCTTTACTATTTCAGTCCCTTCCTATATCTCTCCCTCTGTTCTCTCATTTCTCCATCCATCCATGTACCCCGCTAACCTCTCCATCATGTCACCAGTCTATTCTTTACTTCCTACCTACCTCTAACTTTCCATCTTTCTTTCTCTCCATCTGCTCTCCTTACTCCAACCCCCCTCCCCATCCCCCCTCCTCATCCCATCCTTTTCAGCTAGCTGGCCGGCCTGCTGACGTCTGCAGCAGCGATGGAGCGCGGCCAAGGACTGCCTTAAATCACACCGGTTCATAATGAAATGCACACGCGCACATCGCACATATGTGAGCCGAGGTGTGTGCCAGGGAGGCATCATATACACCAGTGTGTGTGTGTGTGTACACCCTCACACATAAATAGTACATACACACACACCAATACATTCACACAAACATTTTATCACATAATTTTGTGTAATTTGCTGATAAAAATGAATAAATAAAAACACGAAGGAAGTCACGCTGCATGTCTGACAGTTTAGTGCTTCATATTTGATGAAGGCTCCCGGTGAGAAACAGGAATGTTGGCTCCTATTTTATACCGTGGCAACATCAAGACAACTCCAGTGAAGCCCTCTAACCTTTACCCTCTCAAGTAAACTTATCTCTTTAGTGCTTTGAGGTTTTTATTTTGTTGTAGTCTCTCTCTTTCTGGAGAAAGCTCTTTGCTGGGAACATCAGATTACATCTTTATTCCCTAATCTAATGCATCCAAATGTGTATAAAACCTAACTCTGGGTAGATTTCTGTCTCCAAATATAGACATGACAACATTGTTTACTAAAAGAGCCTCATACTGGAGGGATTCAACACACCTTCTGCTTTTCTTTTTTTTTTTATAAAACCTGGAAACTGTCCAGTCAGTTGGCTCTGGCTTCAATACTGTACACAGAAGATAGCCCGTCTGTTCCATATTACATTTTCACTCCCTTCCCCTGAGCCCAGAAATCTGTGTTACCTGACCCATATTTTCTAATATAACCAAAAGGAAAAAAACAAAACAGTTTAACTCGTGCAACATTCACGTTACAGGACATTAAACCCTCGGTCAGAGTGTAATGACCTAAAGAGTGTTTAATCAGGACTGTGCTCCTTCAAGTGAGACCCACTGATCATGTTTCAGTGACATGGGGCGACTTGACCTGGAAGAACCCCTTCTGCCGCTTCTCCACTCTCCATTTCCTCCTCTTCCTCCTCCTCCTCATTTGGCTGCAGCCAGGCCGCCAGAAATCTCAACAACACTGCCAGTAATCCTCTGCGATGGCTGACAGCACAGCAGGCCCTATATCACATGATGGGATTGACGTTTTATAGGTCTGCTATCAGCCCGAGGGAGGGAGAAGCACGAGCGAGGGACGGCGTATAAATCAGCACTGAAATGCGGCTTCCGTAAAACTCTGCAGCGCCTCGTAGAGAGGAGGATGTCTGTAGGTTTTTTAGCTTTACCAAACAAACAAACACCAGTCTTGTGGAGGAGTGTTTGGAGCTGCTAACTGCAAAACTGTTCTGTTATGTGAAGGCATCTCTTCACTATGCCACGCAACAGTAAACTCATTTGAACCAAACTTAAGATTTAATTTCCTTTACCTCTTTTCTTCCCTATTCATTTAATCCTCCTCATAAAACGTTCTTTCTTCCTCAAACTGCTGGCGTAGCTCAGTTCGTCACCATGCCGGGTTATGTAGGGAGCGAAAAAAAGGACGCACTTTACGACCCTCCAATTATCCCCGAAGAGCTCGGTTTCTACCCCTCTTTAGCGCTGTCATGCGTCAGCACAGAAACAGCATGACAACGAGTTCTCGCTGTCGGCAAGGAGGGAACACAACAGAGGAACATACTGAAGAAAGGGGTTGGAGAGCAGACACAGTGAGGTGGTGATAAACGAAGTAAAGTAATGTCATTTGTGGTAGATGAAATTATAGTCTTCACCTGCACACAAGTGTTAACATGTCTAAACAGTTGGAACCAGAATACACTGACATTTAAACTGAGGGCTGAAGTGTTGACTCATAAACCAAAAGTTATAATTATGTCACATCGGTGACGAAAGATTAATGTTTGCTAAGCTGATTAGATAGTGATAGCTATTTCACTTGAAATAATTCACTCAGAGATCATAGTCTGGTAGCTATGAGCGACTTCTGTATAACAAAAATCCCCAATTCACTCAGGAGATGGTCTGAATGCAGAGACAGTCTTTTATTTTGATACAGTTATATCAGTGTCTTTCTTCTCACGTGCCAAGAAGACAGAACAGCTGTAATGAAATATTGTAAAACTGTTATTCAACTTGCAAAGTTCCAAGGCCTTTTCCCCTTTTTTGTCATTCTTACAAAGCCTAAGTGGAAACACAGTGTACCATAATTTGATAAAGAACTCATGATTGAGTTACACAAGCACATTTTCACAATAGAAAGTCACATTTTTATCAACAAAAGAAAAAGGGTACATCCACTGGGCTACCTCTACGTCTGAGAAGTGAAGCCAATGCTGAAGTGCCTTAAACCTGCATTCTCTCTAACAGCCAGCAGGGGGCGACTCCTCTGGTTGCTAAAAGAAGTCTGATTGTATAGAAGTCTATGAGAAAATGAATCTACTTCTCTCTTGATTTATTACCTCAGTAAACATTGTAAACATGAGTTTATGGTCTCAATCGCTAGTTTCAAGTCTTCTTCAATACAGCATGATGTTCATTTAGTAAATTATGGTCCCATTTAGAGTCAGATAGACCATAAAGCAGGGGATGCTTTAGGGCGGGGCTACCTTGTGATTGACAGGTCGCTACCACGGCGTTGTCCGGTCTGGAAGTTGTCCGTGTTTTTGTCGTAGAACTTTAACCCTTTCACTGTGTGTTTTCAATTCATGAACTTAAAATGTCTTGTTCAGCGTTCAGCATTTAGCTCCACCATCTCGTGTCACTTTTCATATGGACTCTTCTCGTGAACACGGTAAACACGACCCCATTTGAAGGCACCAGTAGCTCCACCCCTCTCGTGTCACTTCTGGTTGCAAAACACCAAGATGGCGACAGACAAAATGCCAAACTCGAGGCTTCGAAACGACAGTCCACAAACCAATGGGTGACTAAATGTAAATACAAATACATAATATGCTATAAATCTGAAATCTAAAATGATCTGGTCTCTGGGTGGATTTTTAAAATCAGATGTTAATTAAACACCGTTGAAGGATGAAGTCGCTGCTTCTCAACTCAAACTCACAGACTTTATGAAGTCTTTCAACGGGGAAAGAAATGGTCCCACTCATTTGTTTGTTTACTGGTAGATATGAAAGGTCATTAGATAAGGTAGAGAGGAGAGTGGGATGAGCAATACTATCAGCCAATCAGTGTGTTGGGATATTCTGCTGTTATGTTAATGAACCCCCAACAGTCTGTTTCATTTGAGCTGGGTGTTGATTTAATGACGTTTTTCACCTTTAGAGAGGGAATCTTTTTATTTTTTCCTTGTCTTTGTTGTTCTGTCTGCCTCCCTCTCTCTATCTGATCTACAATGTTGGTCTGGTGTAGTCTCGTGTTTACACGCCGCCGCTGCTCAGTGGGCTTTTTTCTACAAATCACAGTCCACACAGTTGACTCAGACACCAGCGTGTGTGTGCTTGGCTCAGTCCACGTGTTTGTGCTATACTGTATGAGACAGAGAGAGAGAGAGTGAGAATGAGAGAGAGACATTAAGGGATAGAAGCCCCCCCCTTTCTCTTAATTCTCTATCTAACCTTACTTCGGCACTGACGTTCTTATGCAACGCCACCCACTGAGGACCCATCAGCAACCTCCCACGCAGTCGGCCTACACACGGGGAGTAGCCTTGAGCATATTTGTTCTGTGTGGGAGAGGAGTGACATCATTTAGTCCACCTGCGTGGCGTGTACAAAACAAACAAACACGACAACATAAATACAGTTTAGTCTGCTAATCTACTGAATGTGCTAATTAGGAGCAGATTTACATTCGAACCAGAGTGACTTCACTGATCCACACATCTTAACCTGAGAGGGAGGAACAGTAGAGTCCATCTGGGTAAACAATACTTGATAATTTATGTTATTGTTGCAAAGGCAAACACAAAAATATAAAGCAATAGTTTGATATTTTAGAAAATATTATTCGCTTTCTTGTGGAGACTCAAAGCATGTTTCAAACAAGCAGTCAGTCCACTTTAGTCTAGTTCAGTTTGTTACACATTAGAACGCTTATTTTTGCGTTTCCATTGCCAAAACTTGTGGACGTCACCAGTAGAACCGCTCCAGTCTTGGCACCGCCTCGGTCGAGGTTCTAAGCAAGCTGAGTCGATACCAGAAGGTGGAGTTGAAACACTGCAGACCACCGGTTGGTCAGAGAGAATCGCCCACTAGCGCGACACGAGACATCCTGCACAAACCCGACGTTTTTAAATAGCCGAGCTACCGGCAATATTTTAATTGCAAAACTACGCTGTACACTTGATGAAATGCAGATAGCTGTTGAAATGATTCATTAAGTCCCGTTGAAGATGATGTCATGGCAGTTTCATCAAAGCGATCATCTGAGAATCCCGCCTACACTGAGGGGGTGCTATCTGCAGTGGAAACATGGCGTAGAGAAAAGGACCTGAGTCGAGCAGAGCTGTACCATGCAACGGAAACACGGCTTTAATGTCTGTACAGTTAATATGAAAGTATACTGCCAGCAGCCGGTTAGCTTAACTTTGCATAAAGACTGGAAACAGCTAGCCAGGCTCTGTCCAAAGGTAACAACATCCACCTACCAGCGACTCTAAAGCTCACTAATTAACACCTTATAATATATCTTGTTTGTTTAATTGGTACAAAATGGAATTATGTACTGGACTATTTCCTGGCCAGGTGTTAAACCTCACTATCTGGTCCACTGGCTGTAGTTTCATATACATACATGACCGATCTTCCCATGTCAGCAATAAAGCAAAAGCACATTTCCTATTTTGTTGTATTGACTGCATTAGTTTTAGCTAGGTGAACCTATAGGCTATAGTAAACTATTTCATATAATGTTTTATCTGCATCCTACCTAACTCGTTCCCTTGAGTTAGGTATCTCGTTTTCTCGAGTTAGGTATCTCGTTCCCTTGAGTTAGGTATCTCGTTCCCCCGAGTTAGGTAACTCGTTCCCTCGAGTTAGGTAACTTGAATATTGAATATTTTCTCCATTAAAAATTCACCAAAATTATGCAAAAGCATATTTTTCCAAACTAAGTGTTGTAATACAACTATGAGGAGAACATTGATGTATGAAGTTATTGTGATGGTACTGCACTGTATAATACTGAAGTTATGAAATATTTTTATGGCATTTCTTTTCGGCGTTACACTTTGTAGACGGTCCCTGACCACTCGTCTCACAGCTGGCTGCACATAGAGACCGATGTAATGTGTCCAGCTCGGAGGACTAAAGGCTCGTTGTCTACCTTACTACGGTCAGAAAGATCCCTCGTTGGTGTTTTAACAACATTTCTGTTATGAGTTATTGATCCGGGAAGTTTGAATCTGTCAATATCTTTCCAACTTTACCGAAGTACGTCATTCTAAAGGAGCTCTGTACATCAGCATGTGTGGACTGTCAGGAATGATTGGAAGAAGCTCTATGAAGGAACTCGTTCCCTCGAGTTACCTAACTCGAGTTAATAAAACATTTCTCCGTAGCATCCTGTGTTTCCACAACACAGTAAAATGTTACAGTGTTATGTTAATGCTACTGGCGATATACAGATATGAAGTATTCATACAAAGTCAAATAAATGCCCTCTATTTCACAGTTCATTACATGCCAGAGGGGAAAAGGTAAAAATTAAATTGCTAATTTGATGTAAAACAGTGTCAAATCTTCTCACAACATAAAATGCTTTGCATGTTGTAATGCCTTTAGGTTTAATATGCTTCACACGGGAAATACAGGCAATAATCTTTAGGAAGCCATAGGAAATTAGCACCGTATAATAAAATGCACAAGGCACCTCGGGCACTTTGGGGGGGTAATCTATAATACCAAACCATGTGACAACAAACAAACCACACATTCACACGTTTCTCCTTTCAAATCACTCAGTATTAGGACATGGCTGTAGTTGTATTATGCATCGTAATCAACAACTGTTCTGTAATGTAATGTGTCACTGAGCCCCTTTTTGTCACAGTGCTGCCGTTGCAGCAGTATTATGTTAATCGGATCATAATGATTGGTGAAAAGTAGTGATGTGTGTGTGTGTGTGTGTGTGTGTGTGGGAGAAAAGACCCTGCAGCACAATGCCGTGACCGAGTGCAACACCGTAGATATATATCTGACTATGGCATACATCCACTCATTAGCATAATGTAACGTGTGTTTAATGGTATTTTTAAGTTGGTGATGAGGTGCGACTGATTCTTCTAGAGCTCCAGTTCTCTTGTTATGTGTGTCAGTGTTTATCGCCAAGAGCATTGGAATTTGTGTCACCCACACACACACAGTGATTAATTCAGCCATTATTTCAGATGCATCCTCGACCCAAACTGGATTCCACAGCAAGCTAACAGCCTCCGACTCCTTCTCTCTATTTATTTGTGTCATACGGTGTTTTAGCATGTGGCAAACGACGTAAACAGCCCCGGATGACACCTGGCAGTTTGTGTTATAGTTTCATAAGCTTGCACACAACAATACAACGATGCAATTAATTTAGTGTTGTTAGTGAACTGATTAGAGGACTGCAGGGAGACGAGCAGAAAACACAAATACTGTAGCGATATATTCAAAGCAATTACAGAAACTTTCTTCTTTTAATTGTTATTTTTTAATATGTTTACAACGTTGTTATCTTTCAGCTGCCCTCCTCCCCCGATTTTGCTTTAAAAACCGCAGACATTTAGCCTTGCTAATTGGAAATGCATTACATTTCATCTTGAAAAGTAATCCCTGGACGTGAGAAATACTAATATTATTGTTGTGGCTGAAAAGCAGTGTAACAGGATTGCAAACTGATTCCTAGGAGGATTTTAAAATGATAAATAACCTCTTGGAAAGTCACTTTAAAAAATGATTTTATGATCCACTAATAACAGATATAAATCTACTTTCCTGGTAATGGTCAACGCACCAAAAATAGAGAGAGGGTTAGATGGAGGAATCTCTATCATAACCACCAAGTCTGGCTTCATTAGAGCCTCTCTGTGCAGTGCTGTTGGCTGACAGGTGTGTGGTACATTCCCCAGATCATTGCACTAACTGGGCCACACTTCTGTGAGGACATCGGGGGGGGAAGCTGAGTGGGTACGCCGCATTTTGTTTTGTTCTGACTCAAGCAGATATGTTTTTTCACCTCGCATGCAGATCAAGGTCTGTTTAAAGCCCCCCCCCTACAGCCAGTTTTACTTCCTGTTCTTTCTCAAACAGACAATGGGGGTGTGGTTAACAGTCGGACGTAATTCATCACCACGGCAACCAGATTGCATCGTTTTTCAACCCAGTTCAAATGAATTTACTGTTTATCAGACCACTAATGAGACAACAATTAGCTCAACAACACCGACTCTCTCTCACTCGCTCTCTTCTTCACCGTCTCCTCCTGGCGAGGCGGCCGTCTGGCTGCTGCTGCACTGAGGAGCCGCACCGCTGCACCGGAGGACGGATAGACATGTTGCAGAGGTCCGACGTTTTAAAAAGCAGTTTCGGGACGTTTTTGGAGGAGCACCGTCCACCAGCACCGGCCGCTCTCTCCTCAGCTCCAGCCCCGACACCGCACCGGGCTGCTCTGGGATTCTTTTATTTCTCTAACTGGACTTTTCTCTGGTTTTCTCTTGAGCTGAAAGTTGTGCGCTCCCCTGTCAGAAGCCCGCAAACCTCCGGTATCGGCTGCTTTCCGTTTATTTATCTCCAGCAGGAGGAGACGGTAAAGAAGAGAGCGAGTGAGAGAGACAGTCGGTGTGTTGTGTTAATTCTGATGGTGAGATTTTGTGTAATTCACTGCGTTGATTTCACCCGTTCACCGCAGACACAATGGTAAAGATTGCATGCATGAGCTTGGAGGATGACCTTTGACCTGCAGCTTCTACTATAGTCATACATCATATTCCCATTTTAGCAACAACCTTCTTTTTTTTTTTTTTTACTTTGAGCACATTAAATTATTTATATAAAAAAGAAAAAAGGCAAACAGTGTGGCTAATCAACCATAAAGAGCAGAATCAAGGGACAGCGATGTGTCAGTTGGAAACACTGAAGAGCTAATCAGCTGAGGTTGAGGTTAATGTGCTAAGAAGCAGAGCCAACATCTGAGCCTTGGGAAGTGACACTCTCAGGTAAATGTATGTACACAAGAGGTTAAACTGTTAATGGAACACGTTTTTGCACTTACCAATGCAAATAACTGGCATTAACTGTCGTGTAAATGCATGTAAAACTGTTCCGTTTGCATAGAGGTGCACACCCACGCCAACAGGCTAGTTATCAGCACTGATAATTCTCCTTCATGTCGCTGTAACTGTTCAAACAGGAAATAACACTTTCTCAGAAGTGAAGTGTTGAATTCACAATCAATAAAATGCATCTCTGCTCAGCTCAGTATACTGGAAGGTTTTGCTGCTACAGCTTACTTACTTGGTTGGGTATGACCAGTAGCTTATGGCTGCTAATATGTTGGCAAACTTTAGATAGATATTGCTGAGCCAGTTTGCTGACGTTTATGAGTTTTCTCATTTACAATTATCCCAGAATTGTCACTTGTGGCCACAGTGGCTGCTCTTCAGTAAAGGTTACTAAAATGATTTACATTTGCACGGCAGCTGGATTCTCATTGGAGAATCGCAGGATCACATACCTTGAAAAATATTGATATTCAATACTATTTTCGATACAGTGGAAAATTTACACAACATTTAGGGCATGACATTTTTTAATTTTTATTAACAGATAAATAGCAGTGTGTGTGTGTGTGTGTGTTAACTTGCTGTCGGAGAGAAGAGAGAGCAGAAAGCGCAGCTGGTACCCGTGTATCGATACTGCGGAAAATGAGTATTAAAACCATTTAAAATATTCATTATCGATATATACTTTGATATTTTTTACAACACTAGCACAGATCAATCCGCGTTATCTGAGGCACCAGATTAGACTGTTATCAGGCCATTAAATAGGCGTTATCAGTCGCTATAAGCACCATAGATGTGGGTCAGTAGGGGCCTACTACGTTGTAAAAGTGAAAGTGAAACTTAAAAGCAACACGCTCTAACATGTTGTAAAACTGAATAAAACGTCATGTTTTGAACACAAACAAAAAGGATTCTTTAGGTTTAGGCAAACAAAAACACTTAGTTAGGTTTAGGGAAACTTAAAATAACTACGAACACAAAGACAACTACACATTGTTTGTTTCACGCGGGATGCAAACTCCGGTCTCCTGGGTGAAAACCCTGTGTTTTGTGTTGCTAGAAGACGCTGTCGTCTTCTTTATACCTTTCTTCGGTGATATACCATGTGAATACATGATAAAACCTACTTGTGGGTGTAGTAGGCCCCTATTCACCCATATCTATGGTGCTTCTAGAGATTGATAATGCCTATTTAATAGTCTGACAACAGTCTAATCGGCTGTCTGAGGAGCTACTGGCAGCTACAGGCGTGGTTTATGTGTGTGTGTGTGACGCAACAACTCAGGGAGACGACTGTTGGTTCTAAACAACGATGTCGGCTCTTAAAGAGGTTAGCGTAGATGCTGCACTAGCATCAGTCCTAACAGAAGTGGAGAGTATATTTCTTCGTTGAAAGAAGAGCAAAGAATGTCACTGAAGGCTTTTCTCGATAGAAAAGATGTTTTCGCTCTTCTCCCGACTGGCTTCGGCAAGAGTTTGACTGACAGATGGTTCATCCAATCAGCTGTCAGGTTCTAAAATGATGGCTAATTCAGTATTTAAAGGTGTAATGCAGGAGAAAGGGAAAGGGGAAAGAGTGTGTTGGGGCCTGCACGTGAGTGTCCCAGGCATCCTTATGAGCAGGATGGTTGAAATTCCTGAGTCCTGAGTCAGTCGAGGCTGCTCCAGCTGTGGAGACATTTCTCGGTGATGTCCAGATAGGTTTACTTAAACAAGAGAGGCCCGGCAATCTCAACTGCATTGTAAACAACTGAAGAGAAGCCATTACATTCTTGAGTTATGATTTGCAGTCACGTGTGGCCACTCTAATTATCATGAAATATAAGTTTAGAAAGAGCAGTGTATCTCTTACCTCGCTCTCTTTTGCAGCTTTTAAACACACACTCTCTTTTTCTCTGGAGTTAACCTCATCCTAGCACTTCTCAAGGGGGCACAAAACTGCCATAGTAGCGTTCATTCACGATTACGGCGCCCGCGCCACTGCCAGTAAACGCCACAGAGATGGCTTTATCTCTGCATGTTTTGACTTCCTGTCCCACTGATCCATATGAGTGTGAGCTGTGCTTGCCAACAATCCCCGTCCTCACACACTTTTTAGACAGACGGGGAGGGAAAAAAGAGCTTCCTTTGAGAGCTTGAGAATACATTAACCGTGTTGACAAAATATTTTAGTCCTTCCGCAGACAGCTACGGAAAGTAAAAGAACAAAGTGTGCTCAAGTCTTGGTTACAAGTCAGAAGCTGCTCGGCCGGTCGTCACCGGGGTTTCTTTTCTTTAATGTGTGTTAATATTATTCATGAAAAGTGTTCAAAGCAAAGTCAGGTAAATCCAGACAGACTCTAAGTAGACAGAAAAGGTGTTTAGAAAGCAACAGCTGTTTTTTCCTCAGCAACAGAGGAGACTTTGTGGTGACGTGTAAGCCAGAGATAATATGGATTAAGTGGTTGTGGAGAGAAAGTTTCATAACACGAACATGGAAGGACTTCTCTTCCTTCTTGCTTTCAGTTTCGTTGTATTCCTCTCAACTCAGAGCATATGCAGAAGATGCAACAATCATTTTGTGCATGTATTTGTATGCATTTGTGCGTGCATGATTCTCCTCTCCAGCGTTTCCCAGCATGCCCTCCTCTCCTCTCCTGGCTACACTCAGCCAGTTCTGAGCACGAAGCCTCTCAGAGACACCAAAAAGATTCCTTTGTTGAACACACACATATATACAACACACTAGGAACTAGGAGGTGATGAATAGCAGGTGTCCAACGCCCCCATACACCTTCCCCTACTCTCGACTCCCCCACCATCAGCACCAGTGCGTGCCACAGATCTGCAGATTGCAACAGCACTGATTAATCTCCGCTTGACAAGCCGAGTCTGATTCATGTCGCTCGGACTCTGCCGAGAGGAGCCAAAATTCCTCGCAATTACAGAGGCAAGTTGGGGGGCCCAGACAGTACATAACAGTGTTATCTTTGTAGATTCAATGTTAAAAAATGTGTTCCTCTCTATCCAGAAATAGCGGTGCGATCCTCAAACAAGAGCCATATTCAGATAGTGTTTTAAAGGGGACCTATTATGCTTATTTTTAGCTGCATGCTAGTATTTTTGGTTTCTACTAGAACATGTTGACATGATTTCATTTTCAAAAAACGTTTAATTTTTCTCATAGCGGCTTTGCTGCAGCGCCTCTTTTCACCCTACGTCTGAAACGCTCTGATTGGTCAGCTGGCCCACACTGTTGTGATTGGTCGACTGAACCAAACTCTTCGGACTCCGCTCCGCTCTAACTAGCTTTGTTTGATGGCGTGCCAAACTAGCCGCTATAGGCAGGTATTATGCAAATGTGTTACTTGCTGACATCACCACGTTACGGAAGAAAAGGCGAGCTGTTTCTGGCAGTTCAGTAGCAGTGTTTCTGTCGGGCGTGGACTTTGGGCTTTGTAACTTTGCAGATCTTTTATATGCACAAAAAACTATATAACACACTAAAGGAAAGGGTACAAAAGCATAATAGGTACTCTTTAATGGTGGAAACTGTCAAGGCCAGGGTCAGCAACCCGCGGCTCTTTAGCCCCTCTTTATTCTGGAAATCTCTGATTTGTTTTCCCTCAATATGGCCCTAATACTCCGTGGTACATTGTCTCTTTGTCCCTCACTGCATTAGACTTATATACTATATACTTAGACTCTAAACTGTGTTACCTTCATCACAATGCTCACATGTTTTGCGGCTCCAGACAGATTTTGTTTTTGTGCCTAAAATGGCTCTTTTGATAGTAAAGGTTGCTGACCCCTGGTCTAGGCCTTGAGTTCACTCTGAATGTGACACACAGCATGTTGTGCTTGCTGTAACAGAACAGACTATCTTATCAGATCATGAAGCACTAAAGAGGATGTGATCAGGACTAAATGCAAACAAAACAAATGAGATAAGGCAGAACACGTGGAGCTAAATATACCATAAACATCACAGATGATTGATTTGCGTGATGCTACTTGGATGGTCAGTTTTCTCTCCCCACTCTGTAGCTGCAAAAAATCGTTGGGCCCCAGCAGCAGGTACAGGAGAGCTGCGATAGAAAGCAAAAATACGTCACCCTGAGAGGCGTGGTGAGGGAGGGGAGGCCAGGGAGGACTTTGTGTTTGTTTTTGGTTTTCTTCTGCAGATAAGAGCAGCCGCTGTTTAAAGGGCTGGGCGTGTGAGTGTCTGCTGGGGATATCTACAGTGTGCAAAGCAAACTGGACAACTCCCAGCACTATGCATCAGTGTGTACACAGGGACGTAGTAAAGTATGTATGAGAAGATAGACAGACATGCAATGTAGCTATCAAGATACATCACGCTAAATGCATCTACCAGATCTACTCATAAGCTTCCTAAAAGACACACGTATTCCTGATATATGACACACGTTGTAAAACCTTGATCTGTTTGAATTAGCACAAGCCAGTCGGCAGCTGCAGGCTGTATTAGTACCGAGTATATTTGAGTGAATGTAAAGTGTTTCCCGTCTGCCTACTAGCTAACAGCTCGTGTGTGAGCAACTGTTTAAAGCAACTGTGTCGGTACCCTTGAAACTGTGAGACCAGTCAACACATGCTATCTTTCTCGTTAATGTGAGCAAGATGTGGAAGTCAGTTCTTGTACAGAAAGTTTTTTTTTTTTTTTTTTAAGAAAAACAAAGCAACAAAAACAAACTGGGTTAAAAATCCCCCCCCCCCCCCCCGTGAGATACAGATAAGCTGTGGTTAAGTCGTGTTCAGAGGAAAGCGTCGTTCCCTCAAGCTTATCATTGCTCAATCAGCTCCAGCGTGTGTTTCCAGAAATAGCCGGGGTGAGGGGTTGGACTATAAGGCGAGGGGACTGAAAAGCCATTAGCTGTTTTTCTGCTGAGGAGGGTGTGACATTACCATAAGGCCTCGTCGGCTGGCCGGGACCACAAGCGGAGCTGAGCTCCACCTGTTTTTATGACAGGCGGAGGGGGGTCTGGGGAGGATGGGGGGGCGCTTGGCACCGGATTAGCATCAATAGTGGCGCTGGCAATGTTTCGCTCTCACTCTTTTCTCTCTCTCTTCCAGTCACATTGCTCCATGCCTTTCCCATTCCCTCTTCTTTTCATCAGTTGTTCCTCTGTGCTATTCTGATCCCACTCCCGGCCTGGTCTTACTCCCATTTTTCTTCTCACTGGTATTCTTAGAACAAATACTCTTACGGCGTTCACATCCTCCATATCACACTCTCTCTTTTGTCTGCACCTCCTTCCTTCCCCGCCCCTCCCTGTCCTTCAGTCACACCTGGGGATGTAGACAGGCTTGGGAAGTGAAATTAGTATACCAGACATGCAGCACAAATGTATTCTAATTCTTACTTGCTACTTGCAACCTTGCCAACATTTGTGCATGCTATAATTATGTGAAAGACCCTGCGCCTGTTTCATAAACACAAACCTTATATTTAGTATAGTGATCAAATGTAATCAGATTACATTATTATGATAAAAAATACTTTGAAATGATAATCTTTAACAGACTATATTCCAGCTCAACCATGAAAGCTTTGTTGTATTTGACTGTAATTTCAGGTTGATATTAATCTTAGTAACATACTATGTAGTATGATAATTTAAAGAGGCAGTTCAAGTGTCAAATTCAAATGTTCTGAGAGATAACTAGACTTCTGCACCTCCTCATGGCTCTGTTTTCAGACTTTAGAAAATCTAGCCCGACGACGGGAGGTCATATCAGAGAAAATGTAAATCACTCCACGAACTGCGATCAAACGGTCAAACTAGGCAGCGCTGATCAAATATGAATCAATATTCTGTTATTGTATAATGCCTATTTTTGCTCCGGCATGGTGGGAGGTGCTTTGCATTTCCTCAACTTGATCTCAACATGGCTGCCGGGGTCACAAACTTTCTCATTTTACAGCTAAACAGTACACTACAAGATCTTTCTGAAAACATTTAAGGAGAGAAATAAACATTACAGTAACAGAATATTGATTTATATTTGATCAGCGCTGCCTAGTTTGACCGTTTGATATCGGAGTTGGCGAGTGATCGACAGCTGCTCAGAGACGGCAAGGCTCCAGCTCGGCTCTGATTGGTTGTTTTCCTCCGGTCTGTGAGATCTTATAGACGCTGTTAATAGCACCGGAGGACACCGAGGCACATGATTTTTTTTTTGTCTCATGCTCTACTGTCAGAATATAGTGACCGCTTTATAAAAATAACTTTTTTGTAATCATATTTGCTCCATTACCTATTGCTGCTTTAAATGAGTAAAGGACAAACACTGATCTAGCGACAGTGATGCCCTTTCATGATGACTGGAGGTTAAGGTGCATGTTTCTTTTCATTTACAACATCACTGATCTCAACCTTTGTATGTGCTATTGATTCTGTGTAGAATAACATTAACTGGATCATAGAGAGAGGTGACGTCTATGGCTCCTCTTGTTCAAGCTAGCTTGGAGGGGTCACAGTCCTGAGTTGTGATGCACAGAAGACCATCAACAAAAAGAAAGAAGGGAAGGGAGGGTGCAAAAAGTAATAATTATCCATCGGAACGACCTGTTCCACACCCGCTGGCATCATACATGTACACAAACACAGTGTCACAGACCCAAGATAAGCAAACACACTCCCACCCGAGTCTGCACAGTATCAGCAACTGAGATACACCCACAGCCCCCTACACACACACACACACACACACACACACATACACACACACAGGCTGAACTTTACACAGCCTATCAAGCCCCAAGTGTATCAGGGGACACGCAGGCTGACAAGCGATGATGAGCTGGCCCCCAGAGGAACCGTGATATGCCGGCAGGGTTCAGGATGATTTTGAGTCAGCCAGCGTTGGCGTGATACAGTCCAACAACCTCTCATCACAAGCAACAGCATCAACTTAAACAGGGCAAAGCCCAATCATGCGTTGATTAAGCTACCATTTACCTTCAGCATTAACAATTTGACCTGGATGCTCAACCCCCCAAACAATGTAAGCAGCAAAAAAAAAATCTAATTTGATATGTTTACGTTTTGGAAAACCACATCTGGATAAGCAATTTTGTAAAGGTTAATATCTGATAATCTGATTTCAGTCTAGACGTCGTACTTCCAGCCCCACTGTATCACAATCCTCTCTTTGGATGTACATGCTTGGATCTCATTGCATAAAAAGTGCTGCCAAGTTACCCATTAACAGGCCACATCCTCGAGGACACTGGGTGAAATGTAACTGACCAGCTTCAGTCTTTTTAGTGCTGTTTTCCAGCATTGCATGATGCATTTTGTTTTATTATTAAAGTTAATAAGTGACTCTGCTGACACCCTGGAAGGTGACTTTTGGATCTATAAGGAGGTGAGAGTGCAGAGGAATAGTAGCCTATCCTGCAGCCGGGAGGGATTCATGATGCCTTCAAATGAAACTTTACAACATGGGAAGTCGTGTACACGATATGCTTGGCGAACACCGCTGCTAAGCAACGGCGATATTAACGGTACTGTCAGCATCTATAGAAGCCACAGAGGCTAACAATTTAGCAAGCTAGCAGGCGGGTAACATAACGCAGGAAATACAAAGACATAAGAGAGGAGAAAGATGACATATCAGACAGATTATTACAATATACGACTAAAATTACAATATACTGACTTATTATGAGCCAAAAGATTAACTTCCATGTCCTCCGCCGTCTCTGACATCGTCAACAAACACGTCACAACTCGGAGCTTTCAGAAACGTTCCACTTCTGAGGTCGTGAACACGACACGAGGCGTTCAAACACGACTCCATTTGAAGGCACCATCAGAATGCATAAAAGCATTTTAGCAGATGTTTTGTTGTCTTCCTAACGTGTCACCTACACAGTCTGAGGGACTTATGATGCAGAGAAAGTTAGTAAAAACTATTTGGTTTCCTCCCACTTGCCCCACCGAACATGATGGCATCTCATACGTACAGTTATCAGATCTGCATTCCACCTTCTATAGTACGAGGTTTCTGCTCGTCTGCTGTGTAGTTTATGCCTCTGAGATTAGTTAGCCAACAGCCTCGTCACGCATATGAGGCCTTGCTTTAGTTCAGGAGGTTATCAGGCTCGACACGATCACACTCCCGGTATCCATATGTGTGATGACACTTGGCCCAAGGGCAACTGTTGGCCAACGCAGCCTGCATGGTGTGAACAAATGTGTGTACTGCAGAGGATATGAAATGTATCGAGGTATAAATCATCTAATGTAGCATCATTTTGACTCATTTATGAGTTAACCGTCAAAACGGTTTGTTGAAGACATGCCATAGTACCAAACAGTTGGGCGTATTTAAGAAAAACCTGATTGTTGTGACCTCAGGACAGAATACTGGATCTGCCCCGACATGTTGTATACTAACCTCCTTTAAAACCGGCGTCAACCAGCTCAACCACAAAATGACAAAACTGAAGAAGCGTAATTATTTTCAAGCTTTTTAATACAAACTTAATAAACTATCAGTCCCTCTTAACATGTAAGACACTGACTCCAAATACTTTGTTATATACCGTTTGTTTTTTTATCAAGTATTGCACAATGTAGGTACAAAATTAATATACGATTACATTTTGTCCATAATATAGCAAAAATCTTTTAAACTCTTAACAGAAAATACAACTCTTATGTTTTTCAAAAAAAAGCAAATATTCTTAAATCCCACCACTACGGAATATTCTGTACACAATCTTTAGAATAGTCAATGTTTTTTTTTTTTTTTTTCTTTTTTAAAGATGGATTCATTTTTATAATTTCAATAAAAAAAGAAAACATAAAGTTGCTGCAGCCATCACAGATCACTGGAGTAGTAAAAAGATATAAATGCAATACCATGTCGTAGAAACAATAGATACTCTGATATTTTACAAACTCTGTACTAAATTAAATTATACAATTAGAAAAAAGACCAGGAAATCCCACTTATTTATGCCAATTTCTTGAAAAAAAAAAAAATTGGCGGTGTCCAGTTATGTTTAAATACTGAAAGAGGCCATGACTTGTGGTGGTGTGTTTTTTTTTTGTCTTTTTTTATATATTTTAAAACAGTCACATAAAAAAAATATTTTGTGCTTGGTTGGCAAAAGAAAATAACAATGATGCATGTTGAAGTTTAGGTAACCAAGCTTGGACATCTTGTACTAAAGGTATAACTCAAGGGGGCAACGTAGTAATTCACCCTCGGGCTCATGCTCTTAGACTCGTGACGTAGATCTTACAGCTGACAAGTCACTTTTTTTCCTTTTATCCATGACATTCTGTTCTTGTTTACACTTTTTTTTTTATTTTTGTTTCTTCAAAAATGTGCATTTGTGTTTGTTTCCCCCCTATCACATTATCTCTGGTCGTTTCTGTGTGGAGTAGTAGCTTAAGTAGTACCTTTTTACGTGTACTAGTTGGCCATAACTGGCTGGAATTGCTGGTTAGAATACTGCATGTTGTTCAAGCTGAAATTCAAGCCATCCATAAGGGACTTGTCGTTAAGGCCACCGTAGGCCGCAAACACGTCGAAGGCATTGCTGTACTGCAGCGGGCTGAGGCTGAGCGAGCTGTCCCCGGGGAAGAGAGCGCTCTGGCTGCCCTGGCCCTGAAGGCTGGGGAACACAAACTCCTTGGCGTTGGGGGACAGGGCCGAGGGCTTCTGGTGCTGCTGCTGCTGCACCCCGAGGCCCAACCCGTACAGAGAGTGCATGGAGGTGGAGATGGCTTTCTGTTTCAGGAGACTGTTCACATTCAGGCCCAGGTTGGTGGGAGAGGTACGCGCCACCTTGTTCCCAGTGCTGGTGCCGCCACCGCCGCCGCCACCGCCGTTGTTGTTGTTGTTGCGTCCGCTGCTCTTCATCTTAGTGGAGCCAAACTTGGTGGCGGCGAAGGTGGCTGTCGTGAAGGTTAAAGGCTGCGTGGAGCGGGGCATGAAGGTGGGGCTGACTGCCGCCGAGTGGCCGAAAGGAGGAGAGGGCGAGGTGGAGCCCGGGGAGGCTCCGCTCACGGGCTCGTTGATGGGCATGAAGACCTGCGCGTCGGGGTTGAAACTGTTCTTGATCTCCTTGTCCAGATCGAGCCCCCCGGTGCTAGCTCCGCTTTCGTTGCTGTCGTCGACGTACAACACTTTGACGGGCCCCTTCTCCCCGATCTGATAGGACACCTCGAAGGGGTCAATCCACACGCTGAGGTCCTGGGGCAGGTTGTTGCGGACATCCTCGATGTCCAGCCCGCTCTCTTTGGCTGCCTTCTCCACCACCGGGTCCACCTTCTCCCCAACGTGGATGCACCTGAATCCTGAGCCCTTGTATGGCTTTTCCGGGTACCAGTGTCCATCGTACTTCTGCTTCAGCTGCCTCTCCAGCTCCTCGCCGAAAATGTTAACCCGCCGCCTCGGCAGCTTGTTGTACAGGTACGAGATGATGAAGTTGAGAGCTACTTGGATTTCAAGCTGCATAGCTAACTGCCGACGTTTACCAGGTGCGTGAAGATTAGGTGTGTCTGACCTTGAGTGCGTCCACCGGGTCTGCTTTGTTTATCCGTGGTTGGCAACGCAGATGCTCTCCAGGCAGGATGGCGAAAGCAACCAGTGTTTGGATAAAAACGCAAAAAAGCAAAAGTGCTGGTTTTGTAGTGAAGTGATGTCCTTCCACAGGGTGTGATGATGTTTTCCTGCAACAATTGGTAGAGGAGAAAAATATACTTATTAATCATTCATTTCAAAATGAATAAATTCACCTTTAAGATATTTTAAATGTCATACATGACACATCAGTTCAGCCCTTTGTGGCCACTAGTGCAGACTGTAGAAAGGAGATGTGTGCATGTCCTTTTAATAATTAACCGTCTGTCTGGAGTGCATGTTGCTGTTTTGACTGCTCAAATATCACAAGTTGAATGTCACACAGCAGTCGACCAAAGCTGAATTTCACAGTCACATGGGAGGAAAATGTGCAGCGATTGCAGAAATAATCAACACAGAAGCCCACTGATCTGAGATCAAGCTGTATATGTCCTGTTCCATCTGGGGCATATATAACCTACATAGGCCTAGTGAGTGTTTATGTAAATGTCAAAAAGTGGGTAACCTCGCACTAATACTCGGGAATCCTGTTACATAACAGGATAGTGGATCTAGCCTCCTCCATACAGGCAGCAGACAGAGGAAACTAATGTTGCATCTGATCAAACTTAACGGAGGAAAACTGTCTTATTGTCAATACTGGAGCAGAAGTTAGAAAGGATTTCGGTTGGGACTAGTTTGTGCGCAGTCGGAGCACTTCCCTACATACAAAAAAAACACAATCTGTACGCACTATGGCTACACCCATATGTTTGGCAATTTGACACAGAAAAGACGAAATACTTGAAGGTTGCAACATGAAATGTAAATGTCACAAGATAACTGCAAGAAGAAATAGGCTGTGCTGCGACTGAAGGATACTAGAGGCTCTTGAAATACCTCAAAAGTTCCGTGTATTCATCCGATAGAGGAAATAAACCCCCTCACAGCTCAGCACAGCTCAGGGATCTAGAACTGGTCCATTTAACGCCTCCCCTCTAAAGAAAACAGTAGCCTGGAGGAGATCCTCACGGTTGTGAAATGGCTACAGGTCTCTATTCATCTCAGCAGTCTGAGTTCAGCTGAGAGGAAACATTGTTGCATATTTCACAGAATGTGCAACATTGTAGCAGCCTGGACTGACATGAGTAGATACAATAACGTTTCCATATGGAGACATTCTATGGAGACATTCGAAATCTAGATTCTAAATTCGATACATTTAAAGTCTTTGAGGGGATATTATTGTCATTTCTTTTTTACCTCTTTTTCGCGTGCACACACACACTTTCTCACACACCCACGCACGTACACGCACACGCACACGCACACACACACACACACCCCTCCCTAACTTGGTGGACTGACGCAGCAGATCATCTCAGTGAGTATTTGGACACTCAGTTCCACAGCAAAAAGCAATAATAAACATCACAAGTAACATGAAGAAGTCAGATTAAAAATACTTACTTTTCTTTGTAAAAAATACAGATTCTCAGTAGTTGTGAAGTACCGTTAGTTAGTTAGTTAGTTAGTTAGTTAGTTAGTTAGTGCAAATAGAAAAAAAAAGACTTTCTTCACATAGAATATATTACAAAAACAGTATTCCAGTACATGTTTCGAGGATTGGCTTCGGTTTCTGTTCTTTAAGGTTATTATTTTCCTCCTCCTCTGTCAGCAGCAGGCTTGTTAATGTGTTGTGTTGTTGCAGAGAGTAGCTCCCGCCTCTCAGCCTCTCTCTCTCCGGGAGTTTGTGCTACTTCGTCTCCTCCTGATGCAGCGCTGCCTGTATTTATAGCTTTCCTCCGCCATGGGCACGAGGTAGGCGGTGATGCGGTTTCAGAGGTCAAAACAATCCAGAGCTGCTGTGATTGGTCCAAAAGCGAGAATCCCCGCCTCCCAGCTGCGCGCTGATTGGCTGACACTACACATCAATCTTGTGACATCTGATTCTGTGGAATGGGAGTGTGATGAGCGCTTGCGTCAGAGATAACCTAACAGGTCTGTGTGCTGCTGCTGACAGCAGAAAGTCATTATTAAACATGCACAAACGGTGTTATATAAAAAGATATCCTGTGTTATGAAACAAAAATGCTTTTATAGTGTGAATGATGTTTTTATTATGGAGGAAGCTGCTCTAATCCTCATTATCAGACACAATTAGTGCTATTAATGTTATAATCTCATTTATATGATCCTTTTATTTATAATATGTTATTCATATAAACTGCAGGAGGTTGTGATTGAATGTTGTACAGCCTGAGAGGAGATTCCCTATAGCAGCAGCAGCAGCAGCAGCAGTGTGGGTGGTGCTGAATGCTCTGAAGAAAACAGCCTCTCTGATTGGTGTAAAACGGGGCAGGAGCCCCACGGTGAATGGTGAAGCCGTATCTAAGGTGCTGATGTAGGCTGTGCACGTCATCGCTCGGGCTCAACGCACGTTGTTGCCAAATTTAAAGCGCACCAGCAGCAGCATGTGTGTGTTCATGATGTGAAGTCACTGCTCCACAATGTCAGTGTAACTTTAATGTAAAGTGATGCTCATCCTGTAGAATACTCATTTAGTCCCTATATGGAAACAAACGTCTCCTGTGTTTATATAACGTATGACTCCACCTGGATATATACAAACTATTCTCTAATATTCATCTATATTATATATTCACTTAATCCCATATATGTATAGAAATATAACTGCACCTGTATATGATAGATAGGTAGATAGATACTTTATTGATCTCGAAGGAAATGTAGGCATCCAGTAGCTTAAACAACACATCCCAACACCAATACACCTTAAAATGAGATAACAAAAAGAATAGAATAAAGGCAAGGCAGCTTTATCTGTAGAGCACATTTCACCAACAGGGCAATTCAAAGTGCTTTACATAAACATTCAGGAACATTGCTACAAAGTGCAAAAGAACATTAAGACATAATTAAAGCAGTTATAAAAACATTGAAGATTAGAAAATAAAAACAAGCTAAAGATAAAAGCTAGGATAGAAGCTAAAATAGAGTATAACACAGAAGAGTAAAAGCTCTAGTGCAGTATATAAGATCATTATCTGGTTTAATAAAAGGCAGCAGCAAACAGGAAAGTTTGAAGCTTTGATTTAAAAGAACTCAGAGTTGGAGTCCTGCAGGTTTCTGGGAGCTTGTTCTAAATATTTGGTGCATAAAAAGTGAACGCTGCTTCGGCATGTTTAGTTGTGACTCTGGGGACACTAAGCAGACCTGATCCAGATGACCTGAGAGGTTTGGATGGTTCAGAACATAGCAGAAGATCAGAAAGGTCCTAAACCGTTTAGTGCTTTGTAAACCAGCAGCAGTATTTTGAAATCAAAATAAAATCAAAATAAGATAGCGTAGGTTCAGCAGTGAAGTGACAGTGTGCTAATGGTAGTGCAAATAGTGCAAGAGTATACTGAATATAGTGTATATTATAGTGTATGATACAGTAGTGTGTAATAGTAGTATAGCTGTATAATATGAAAATACAAGAAGATGTAAGAAATTATATGAGAATATATAATGAGATAAGATATAATAATAATAGTAACATATAGGTGTAGTATAGGCTAATACAACAATAATAATAATAGTAATACTAATGATGGTACTATATATATATATATATATATATAATATGAATGAAATACAGTTTTATTACATATGTAATTTATTCTTTATAATACTCTTACACAACATTTTTATACAATATTTCATCAATTTATACTTAACTCAAACTATAGGCAGCGCTGATCAAATATGAATTGATATTCAATGGACCGTGAGCAGTGGGGCTCGACTGCGGGCGGCTCATCTAGAGAGTCGCCGCTTGTCGCCTAATTTTTCCCGAGTGATGTGCGCAGTTCTCAGCCGAAATAGACGGTGAAAACAATCTGTTGAGGGCAGTCTGTGTGGACGCCACACGTACGAGCGTCTGCAGCCACGCTGCTCACCCGGTCTGTGTGGCGGCTCTAACCTGTTAATATGGGCGTCGAAATGAAAAGTAAAAAGTTCAGCGACGAACGGCGGTAGCCTGTACGTAACCATAGACATCCTGTGTGGGTGTGACGTAGTTTATCTGGTGTTGTATCAATGAAACGAGACGTAGGTATCGGTAGTGTCTATATTTTCCGAGAGCTCCGCCGACCCCTGCTTTAAACCTTTCCTGTTCTCTTCTATTCATATCTCTTTTGTCATCACGGCAGCTGTGCCTGTAATGGAAAAAGGAAGGCTGTTGGTCCGTGCAGGCCTGCTGACAGAGTGGACTTTTACACATTCCTCAAGCACTTACTGTAGGTTTGCCAAGCGGAGTCATGTGAGCTGTAAATGTGTGTGAAAGGGCTCCCATGGAAAGTGCTGTGGGGGATCTAATAGGCCTACATGAGACAGACGATAGATCAGGCCGAGGGGGGGGCAGAACAGAGGAGAGATTATACGGTTCGTCACTGGATTCAGATTCACAATCTAGCTTAGAGTGGGATAGTGTATCGGCTGCCAGCGACACCGTGACTTCCCCAGTCCTGGCAAGGCCTTCTGGGTTGTTTACTGTAAACAGCTCAGCGCCATCTAATGTCTCGTGGACCAGAATCTGTATCGACATTCTCCGGTAGCTGCTCCTTTTATGGTAGTTGACATACCATGCGTTGCTTCCTGGGCTTTTTTCAGTAGCGTGTGTAAATTGCGTGTGCACGCCTGCTCCTGGTGTTTGCAGTTGTAACAAACAGCTGTCACCTGACAGGGGGCAAGGTCAGCAGCCATAATGAGGCATGTTAAGACTGCTATATTGTCTTAGGGGTGTAATCCTCTAACATATCCTCCACTCTGTCACTTGTGCTTATGAAGGAGCGTAACACCCTGAGATCTCTAATCCGTCTTCAGTCGGAGTCTGTGCTTTTGATTCCAGGACTGTGAATGTGGTATATAGAGGGAGACTTAACTTAGATGAGTAAATGTCGTTGCTCTTTTTCAGCGTTTTTAATGAGAATGTGACTCATGAGGGTTTTGTTTACACTGAGGGAATACAACACAGGCTTTCTCTGGGAGTTTAGTAAACAGAGCTTTTCATTTGCTAATCCATTTATATTTATTATCCCAGAAGATTACCATAGAAAAAAAAACATGATGCATTTGTCACAAGACCTCCCTGTAATAAAAACAAACTTGATCTCACCCTGACAACAGAGGATGAGCCGAGGCTGTCCTCCTCCTCCGCCGCTAGCCTATGAGATAAACATATAGGCTCCTCTGATAGGACCATAAACAGAATCATGCTGTGTGACGGCGCATAATAGACCTCTTCCGCTTTTCTCTGAACCAGTAGTGGAAAAAAAAAAAAAAAGCAGTAAGTTGCCAGGGAAAAGAAAAATCAGTTCCATAACGAGAGAAGAAGGAAAGGAATCACACACGTGTTGAAGGATTGTGATTAGTGAATTAAGCGCTGCACAGTTTATGTTGAGCAGCGATGACACATAAACAGAAGAAGGGCACACGAGTAGAGGAGGGGTTTTTCACACACTGCTGCTTCCATGTCTGCCTGCTCTCCTCCCCTCTCCTTTTATCCCTTCTTTCACCCCACCACCCCCCCCCCTCCCCACCCCTCGCCCTCCTCCCTCTTTCCAGCTCAGACGGAGAGCCTTTGACGTCACTGGTTGTTATTACTTAACACAACTCTGCAGAGCGCCCTGGGCTCCTCGTAATAGACAGATGCTCTGCTCTCCCTTTGAAGAGTAAATGAGGTAGTGGGTGAGACATGCAGCGAAGGAAACAGAGAGAGAATGAAGAGATTCATTCCAAACTGAGATAGACAAAAAGGGTGATAATCCTAAAAATATAAATACTGCTTCCAAGAAAGTAAAAGTCTCCACTTCTCCAGAACCTTTCATAGAAATTGCATTACTACAATACTCCATTAACCCCCTGAGACCTGACTGACTTTACTGTCTTTCAGAGGCTCTAGTAGGTTCAGATCCAGGGCTGAAGCTACAGATGTCATATGAAACTAGAAAAACCTGAGGAATCCATTGATACCAACCTTGTCATGCTACCATGTCGGGAAGGAGGCTAAATAATGCTCCAAAGTTGGGCTAAATTTTAGCGAGGAAAAACTGGCAAGGTGTCCCTTGACCTCTGACCCCTAGATATGTGAATGAAAATGGGTTCTATGAGTACCCACGAGTCTCCCCTTTACAGACATGCCCACTTTATGATAATCTGTTTGAATATGTCTGCATACTGGGGTCCCTAAACAGTCTTGAATTACATAAATTGGGTATCACTGTAAAGCTGAGACTCTTGTGGATCCAATGAGCCCAACTGTATTCATGTGTGATGATGTTAGTCCCCATAGGAGACATTTCATTTTCATTTTTTTTTTTTAACTTGACCTCTCTATAAAATGACCTGTGGTGACCTCTAGGATAATCACAGCCTCATGAAACTTTACAGCCACAAACTAGAGACCTAGAGCATTCAGAGGATGGATGGATCAAACTAGAGACCTAGAGCATTCAGAGAATGGATGGATCAAACTAGAGACCTAGAGCATTCAGAGGATGGATGGATCAAACTAGAGACCTAGAGCATTCAGAGGATGGATGGATCAAACTAGAGACCTAGAGCATTCAGAGGATGGATGGATCAAACTAGAGACTTAGAGCATTCAGAGGATGGATGGATCAAACTAGAGACCTAGAGCATTCAGAGGATGGATGGATCAAACTAGAGACTTAGAGCATTCAGAGGATGGATGGATCAAACTAGAGACCTAGAGCATTCAGAGGATGGATGGATCAAACTAGAGACCTAGAGCATTCAGAGGATGGATGGATCAAACTAGAGACCTAGAGCATTCAGAGGATGGATGGCTTTCCTAGCTAGATTGACAATAAGGGGGTTTCTGAGCAGTTTAACTAACAAAAGTGCTCACCATCTAATTGCCGAAAAATGCAATTCTTGCAGAAATCTCCAAATGCCAAAAGTGTTTGATCCCAAATCACAGCATGGTTTTTTCTATGGTGTTCCTCAAGGTCTTGGTGTCTTAATGTGGTATTTTGGAAGGATTATTGATAATTTTTATCAATTCTTGAGTGGTAAAAAATGGTTAAATTTAGCATCAAATCTGTGTAACAAATGGTATCAACCCAAAAACTGCTGCAACAACTTATGAGACATAATAGAGCAAGGGGATGACCATCATATACTTCTATCATCATGTTCTAAACCCTCACTATTTATTTTATACAATTCATTCATTCCTGTTTATTTCTAATTTATGACTAGAACAACTTGACACACAGTGCTGAGCTGCATCTCAAATTAATCTTCGGGTTCCCATCTTTCAGGTGATGTACTCCACTTCTATGTGACATCTACTGTTGACCTGCTATCTCCCCCTAAAGACCCCCTGGACCCCCCTAAAGGAGACTAAAACGGCTCTATTGTGGGTCTCAGAGGGTTAGACAGCAGAAGATAGAATTAGATAGATATTGAATCTACAAAACAACTAATCTTTTCTTTTAACCTTCCGATGAGTCGGTACTTCCTCAGTTATTCTGCCGCTGATACATGAAGACGACCGGCCCGGTATCACATCTCATTAACTAAATTTCATGAGTGACCGAGTCTTCACGGCAACATGTTATGGAGTTATATCAGGGAATGACGGATTGTAGTTTCTCTTTGCTCTGGAGCTCTTTGTCAGCTGTGGCTGCCCATTAAACATCACGCGTCGGTGACCTACGGCGAGCCGCGCAGCGTGCACAGACACACACACACACACACACACACACACACACACAGAGGATTTACATGGCGCCATGTATATGTAAATATGGAGGTTATGTTATCAGTTGTCACGACAGCGGCGTGAGTACTTTTTCTCCTGCACGGTCGCCTTCATAACCTGCCGAGGCTGTTACATAATTCATCCAGTGGCAGCCCACTGGGGCAACATCAATAGATCCATTCGCCATCTGCACAGAGAGAGAGAGAGAGAGAGAGTACAAGGCTGAACTGCACAAGAGTATCCTAATAACTTTAAGCTGTGTGAAATGGCTCGGTATGATCTATGGTCAGTTTTAGGAACATGAAAACAGGGAAACATGTTAATTATTCAATGAGCCATGCAAACGAGTCATGTTATCTCTGGGAATGGAAGGAAGTAACTCATATGGAGAGCTGTTTCAACATTTAATAGCTAAGCTTGACTATCCAGAATTAACATTAGAGTTATCCACAGTTACGTTTTAACTAGTCATAATTACCTTCTGACTATATCTGTAGTTCAGTTCTGACTATCCTAAATAACAGTTACAGATATCTCAAACCTCATTATGACTAGTCAGAGTTGTTGTCATGACGTTGTTCATCAAGGCTTCTCATTGGATATCGGCCCAACAAAGCATCTGAACAGCGTCAGCAGAAGCTTTTGCTAACTTCGGTAAAGTGTGAAAGATATTCACAGATTCAAACTTCCTGGATCAATAACTCATGAGTAGTTAAAACACCAACGAGGGCTCTAGTGAGGTAGACGACGAGCTATACAACCTCATTTTAATCACAACGAGCCTTTAGTCCTCCGAGCTGGACGCATAATAACATAACATCGGTCTCTATGTTGCAGCCGGCTGTGAGACGAGTGGTTCAGGGACTGCTGTGGATCAGATAGTTAGAAAATGACGTGAAATAGAAAAAGAGCTCATCATCGAGGAATCTGTGGCCAACGAGAGCTGTAATGTTCACTAGAGAGTTGAGTTAGAAATTGACAGCGTGTTGTAGATTTATTGTCTCCAGACACACTTTATAAACCCGTACGGCTGCCGTGCAGCGCCGTAGTATGTTTGAATAGCTTCGCCCCCCCCCCTTCTGACGTCATTACAGATATCTGCAACGTCATTTCCCCGAGTCACAACTCTAATTCTAGATATCTGTAATTACATTTTGACTATCCCTACCTCCAACTCCCTAATTTAAAGGTCCCATATCGTGCTCATTTTAAGGTTCATATTTGTATTTTGGGTTTCTACTAGAACATGTTTACATACTTTAATGTTTAAAAAAAAAAAAGATTTTCCTCATAATGTCTGCTTGAATATACCTGTATTCACCCTCCGTCTGAAACGCTCCGTTTTAGTACATTTCAACGGAATTGCAACAGAAATGCGTTGCTAGGCAACAGCTTGGGTCCATGTTTTACTTCCTGTCAGCTGATGTCATTAACATACACTGCAACAGGAAATAAACTGGGACCCATTTAGAATGTTTACATTTTGTGACATCACAAATGGACAGAAATCCTGACGGCTTGTTTAAAAAGCTCAGTTTCTGAATACGGGCTGTGTGTATTTCTCTGTGGATTAAGCGTTTTGATTCTTTCACAGTGTTTATGTAGAACTTAAACCTCCTTTATAATATAAAAGACATGAATATGTCACTTTTTACAATATGGGACCTTTAAATGTTGCCATAAACTCTTGGTTGTTCTCTGCTGTATGTCGTGTTTTTGTGTTCAGCTGCTTCTGTACATTCTTCCCCCGTCTTTCTCTCACGTTGACCTTGTGGCCCCGCTCAGCAAAAACAACGGCGGCGGCGGCGTGCTTCAGCTTTAACCTCCAAGGCAGAGAAAACACCACTGAGTGGTTAACGTCCCTCAGTACTGCATGTTCTCATGAATGGGGTCGTCACATGAATTCCTTTTAAAGCTAATTCTCTTCATCCTACTTTCCTCCTGATCTTGTCGCTCCTCCCCCCCGTATACCTCATCCCGCCTGCCACGCTGTGATGCTTTAAAAGGCAGAAAGAGGGCGGGAGGTAGTCAATAGAATAGCTCTGTATATACTGAGTACACACACCTCCCCACCCCCTCACCCCTTAGGTCTCTTTGCACATAAACCGTCTGAGATGACAGAGCGACACCTCCCGCGCTTCAAGGACACGGAGAATCAATTTAGTAATGAGACGTGGACAGCTGATGGAAAGATAAGAGAGAAGGTATTTTTGATTCCTCTGTGGCAGCGACAAGGCGCATCACTTTAATACCTGACATTATGTTTATTACATTACTTTAATTTATCCTTCTCTCTCCAATCAGTTTTTAAATGCAAGGTGCTCCTTTAATACGACAGAACAGTGTCTCACCGTGTGCATCTGATCTGGCTGCAGGGTGTGGAAGGTCTCCTGTGAGGTCTTGTACATATTTCACATCCTCTGGATGAGTTTTAAACAGCAGGAGCGATTGTGCTTCGAGCTACATGTAGCGATCAAAATAGCAAACAAAGAGAGCCCGGTAGACTTTCTGCAGCGTGTTAGTTTAAAAGAGCACGTTGTTTTATGAATTATTGACTTACCACAGTTATAGCAGTATATATACAACCCAATCATTTAAGATCTGTTTTTAGATTTTAGACTCTTTTTAAAACAAATAATACCAAAAAGAAAGGACTTGATAGTGGTGCATTAGTAGAGGTGGGAATCACTAGAGTAATCTTATTATGATTTTAGTATTGCGATAAGATACATTGTGATTTAATACCTTTTTTCAACTGCAAATTATGCAGCCTGTCAACATCTGTTTTATTCATTCACATATCTTGAGGTCAGAGGTCAAGGGACTATAGGGCTGTCAAACAAACACGATAATAACGCGTTAACGCAAATTCGTTTTAACGCCACTAATTTCTTTAATGCATTAACACAACTTGCAATCTTTAGGGTGTACCGGGCTCAGTTTTAAAGCTAGAGTGAAGATACTGGTATCATATGAAACTAGAAAACCTGATGAATCATGTCATACTAGCTTGTTGTGAAGGAGGATAAATAACGCTCCAAACTTACGCTAAATTTTGGCGAGGAAAAACTAGCTTGGCCATTTTCAAAGGGGTCCCTTGACCTCTGACCTCCAGATCAGTGAATGTAAATGGGTTCTATGGGTACCCACGAGTCTCCCCTTTAAAGACATGCCCACTTTATGATAATCACATGCAGTTTTGGGGTAAGTCATAGTCAAGTCAGCACACTGACACACTGACAGCTGTTGTTGCCTGTTGGGCTGCAGTTTGCCATGTTATGATTTGAGCATATTTTTTTCACAGAACCTGTGAGGGTTTCTGGACAATATCTGTCACTGTTTTGTACACACATTTGCATAAAGAAGCATATTTGCCCATGTTAATAAAAGTATTAATAACTTGATCTCCCTTTAAGGTACATTTTGAGCAGATTAAAAATGTGAGATTAATTTGCGATTAATCGTGATTAACTACGGACAATCATGAGATTAAATATTTGAATTGATTGACAGCCCTATTTTTCTAGTTTCATATGATACTAGTGTCTTCTCTCTAGCTTCAAGACTGAGCCGCTACAACCCCTGAAAGACAGAGCTAAGAAAATAGCGTCCGTCGGATTGTTAAGAGGTTAATAGTTTTTGTATAAAAGATCGATACTTGACGTCTGTGTATCGATAAAATATTGCCATGCAAAATATGGCGATACTATGCTGTATCGATTTTTTTCCCCACCCCTATGCATTAGTGTTGCTTTTCATGAAAGAAACTATCTATACGGTTATGTTAATGTATATTCATTCATTCACTTTTGCCATAATTCTGTTCGTGTTAGTCACAAATTCTTTATTTAACATGCAGTTTTTATTTTCATCTATTGTAGTTGCCTTTCAGCAGCCGTACGATCGGTCATGGCAGAATATTTTCTTCAGCTCACTTTCATTATTTTCTTTACCTGTAACATTTGTATTGCATTGAAATGCATCCAAATATATTTTTGGCTCCATATACAGAGAGAGAACAAATGCCTGTAGATTGGCTGAGGAGTGCTACTTCACGGATGCAGGTTATCAAATATTTCTGGATTCAGTCGAGACAGATTGGAGTCTGTTACGCCTGGCATCAGACTGTCTCAAATGCCTTTGAGTGTCCACCTGATTGGATTTAATTTCTCTCCTCATTATGCACACAAGCTCATTCCTATGAACCAGGACCTACGTTCAAAATCAAAACAAGCCACAAGTCGACTCTCGGCTTGCTGCTATTTTTGGCTTCTCCAAAACACCCAGGCTGAAGAGGTCAAAAAGTCAAAAAATTACATCTTTTCCTAACCACTACTCCTCGACCTCGATGGAAAACGTCATGAGGTCAAGGAAAGATGTGAAGGAGAATTTTAGAGGACTTAGGAAAAGATAACCGTGGTGTTAGGAGAATCCGACTGCACTTTCACTACAGACTCCGTAATTCTGATGCAACGGTGGCGGGTGTTATTCTGCCGTAGTGAAACTACGATGTTCTGAAGATGGACTACAACAAGCGCTGCTCCCCCCGTGCGGTCTTAAATATCTCCTTCAGTGACAGACTGCTTCACCCGCGGTGTGAAAGAGAGATACTGCAGGTCCTTCTGCTGCTGGAACACTTCACATCAACATATAATAAAGGATTATCTGACCTAATGTGTAAAGGAGATAATAAAGGAAGCATTGAAGCACCTTTCCTCAGCATTTAGCTCTTATCATGGCTGCTACTCAGATACTTCTGGGTCATTTCACTCTGATATGAACCTTCCTAAGCAAAAAAACAAAAACCTTTCCACCAAAGCCCCAGTCAGTCTACATTTGTGGCCACACGTGTCCTCGGCCACCTCCAAATGTGGCCTGAGGAATTCAGTCCCGGTGCATCCTAATGGGTTCATTCACACCTGTTTACAGAGCTGTTTGCTCCATCAGTCAAGAGACGCATTTTTAGTGCTCGGTGTGACGCTCTGAGGTGTCGAATAAGCAATAGTCTCCGGGTTGAAAGAGTAGTAGAGGTGCAAGAATGGAAACAGTGAGAAGAAGAGGGGAAATGTCAAAGGTATAAATGACAGCTGGGATGATATGAAGGAAGGGAGGAGAGTTGTGCCCTGAGGGGCCAGGTGTGACCTCAAAGGGGCTCAGAGATGAGAGGGAGAAGACATGAAGACAGAGCTGGTGTAGATGGGGAGTATGAACGTTGATTATGGGACAAAAGATACTCCAAGCAAATCACATAAATTCTGCTCATTGCTGGAAAGCAAAAATCTGTTTTATGTTCAGAAAAGCAAAGTCAGCTAAATGCAGACCCCCGACTGACAACAGCAGAGCCCGCCACAAAAACACTTCAGGCGGTTTGGGAGGCGGACGGATGGTGGCCGCAGAGTCGGATGCACTTATCATAATTCTGATTAGAAGTGACCCCGGGAAAGACACAGCGTGCAATTAGGATTCACAGAGAGAAATGAAAAGTAAACAGCAGGGGCTGTCTGCTGAGAAGTGTGTCTGATGTATGAGAGGAGAGATAGAGCGAGACAACAGAGGAGGAGGATGAAAGAAAGACAGAAAGATGGGGAATAATAATCCCACTGTTGTGTTTGATAGAAGGATGGATGGAGGGAGGGAGGGATGGAGGAAGCTCTATGGAAAAATACTTTGTTGAATCTGTACATTCAACTCCCTCCACACACACACGTTCACATACCTCTCAGCAGGCCACGTCTCACATTCCCCGAATATGACCATATGCGCGGACGTCTATTTCCGACGTGCGTTTGGTAATCGATGGAGAGGAAGCGGTCACGCTCCAGCGGGAAATCTCATCTACTTAAACAGCTTCATAAACCAGCCGGTTTATCTGGAATTGTTCTGGTTGAGCTTTTTTCTATAAGATTATTCAACTTGTCGTCATCCATCACAAGCAGCAAATTAGATCCTGTAGCTTGTCTAGAATTTAAATATCTATGAATTCATTTAATCAAAATGATGTATTAAGTGGCTCACATGGTTTGTAAGTCATCCTACCCTCAGGCCCTGTTCAGACCTGGCATTAACATGCGTCCTGAGTGATCGGATCACAAGTGGACCGCTTTAAGTACGTCTGTTCACACCTGGCGTTAGAATGCGTCTCCACGTGAGGGACTACTTGTGATCCGATCTCACTTTCCCCGCTCTATATGCAAATAAACACGTAGTAAACACACGGCTGATACAGCAGACGTTGTGACGTAATATCACATGAATGTCAGTAGTAATATCCTACATATTCAACAACAAAATAAAAGGTTATTGTGCCGCCGACACCGCGGGGCACATACTGAGGCTCCAGAGAGCCGGGGATGAGAGCAAGCGAGCGGTAAAGTGTCAGCTCCGTGCAAAGCAGCGGAACAAAAACACCGACACATCTCTGACTGTATGATAATAATACACTTTGCATGTCTGATAGTCTGTAGATATATAGCCTATAGATAAGATATATTTAAATAAAATACAGAAGGGAATACAGTAGAGCACAGAGGCCGTCTCCATGCTGCGAGGCAGACCAGCGCTCACGTCTGTCTGTCTATTCACACGAGGAGCTCAGTGAGACCTGGCGGATCCCAGCAGGACATCAGTTGAGTAGGCGGCCCTTAATGTGGCCGCGGACACATTCACTACACACTGCTAAAAGCATGTGGCCAGATGTGGCCCAGACCACCTCTGAATGTGGTCTGAAAGATCTGATCCTCAATGCGTCTTGAGTGCGTCCACACCTGTACTTAAAGCTGTCCACTTGTGATCCGATCACTGAGGACGTTAATACCAGGTCTGAACAGGACCACAGAGTCCCCCTTTACTGAGAAGGCAGCAGATGTATGCATGCGTGTGTGTGTGTGAATACAGCATCACTTTTATGTTATTTGATGACGCACAATACTGAATTATGTACCAGCTTTATAAAGAAGTGCTGATCCAAGAATAACAGTACACTCCAGTGTAAACAGATTGCATTTTAATATGGCTGTTTATTGTGTTATGCGTGGCCAAACCATGCTGAGGACATGTTATTATGTATATTATATATGTATATATATTATATATGTTATTATTATCACTGCTAATGAGAAATTAACACACTTTTTAACCCTGGAAGCCAAGAACAGTGTGCAATGAATAGAACAGACAGGAGGTGCAAATATGTAAATAAGTCTTATCATATAGTGTTTCTCTCACTAGAAATTAATTTATTCATAAATCCCATTAACTTGCATCAAATCTAAAGCATGATTCTGCTAATATCATACTTATCCGCAAAGATAAAGATGTTCTGTTGGTTCATATTCCACCTCTGCATCCACATCATCGACACCTTGACTGATGGCCAGCACTTGATCCGCCTGTTCTCTTGGCTCCGGGCCTGAAACAGTGCGTTACGTAGAGAGAGAGAGATAACGATGAGAACAGTCTGCCTTTTCTTTGCTCCTAATGTCATCTGAAACAGTTGCTCTCCTCTCCCAAAATATGAGATGACACAACCACCTGAGACTAGACTAGTAGCCACAAAGCATCTTCTTATTATTTCCAATAATATCTCTCACTGCTATTCACAGAGCGCTTCAGATATGTTAAGTGTTCAAATCTCATATTCATTTGTGCACCGTATCATACATAAATTAGATCGTATCAAATTCTGTTTATGGCTAAAAGACATACATTATGTATGATATTTCTTTCCTGGAAGGATTATGCATGAAAATAGATTGTGTAGTGGAGAGACGTAGCTCCGGGTATATGACTCTTTATCTCATACTTTGCCCCGCGGTGCATCTGGTTGGAGCAGACACAATGTACCACATTCACAGTCTATAAACTCTGCTGGTCTGCTGCAGTGTTTCCTCCTCTCTCGCCTCAACACAACGGGTATGTAGACGGGTCTATGTTAGGTGTCCTGCTGCCTTATCAGTGAGTCACACACCAACATAGTAACATGCATAAACACACACACACACACATACTGGCACCAGCGCGTGACTCCCAGCAGCTAATGGTTGTACCTGTTTTGGGAACAGATATGATATCATGGAGTGGCTGATGCATACTTAAAATGAGTACAGCGCATTAACCTTTCCTTTATTTAGCTTCTGTCCCGCGGAGTCAACGAGGTGAGCCGATATCAGATGGCAGACTAGACTGGCAGTGAATGAGAATCAGGATGCAGGCAAACAGAAGTAGATTGGAATGGACAGCATCTCGGATGAATCATCTTTGGGAAGTGTTTGTGGATGTTTGAACATCCTATAAGAGAGATACAGTCAGTAAATTTAAACATTAATCTACAAATTTAGTATCGCACTCCGATAACATTGTCGAACTTACGATGGACAGTTGGGAAAAGGATCAAACTTGATGCAGCAGAACTAGAGATATCATCTTTTTTTATTCTATGCATTCCTCTTCCTTGTCTACACCTGGTGCCTACATTACCCACAATGCAACTCCACTGCTGACAGTTCAGTCAGAGATCAGAGACTCAGACTTTATAACTCTAACCCCCAGATTAATTTTTTTCAGATTTTCAAACTAGTCTTCATTTATTTATTTCTATGTATAAATAAATCAATAAATCAATAAATAAATAAATAAATAAAAAAATGTATTTATTTATTTATTAATAATTATTAATTAATATTATTTATAATGAATAAATAAATACATTTATTATATATAACATTATATATATATATATATATATATATATATAACATTATATATATACATAAAATATTATATATATACATAAAATATTATATATATATATTAAATATTATTAATATTAAATATATAAAATAAATATTATTGATTTATTTATTGATTTATTGATATATATTTATATATAAATCCCTCCATCTCTCTGTCCATCCTCAATCTTCTCGCCAGCTACTAAAAGGAAGCGGCCAGCTGCTGCTGCTGCTGATGCTGCTGATGTTGATGCTGCTGATGTGCTTCACACTCACACAGTTTACATCAGTCATCTGAAATTCCCTCCAGAGACTCCAGAGGTGGTTCATGACTCACTGAATCGGTTTCAAATGACCTTTGATCCTGAGTGAAACACATACTGTGTCACAGCAACTCCTAACTCCGCCCACCCCCGATTGTCGACCACGTCAGTGGGACCGTGCCGTGTCTCTTGTCCCGACCTTTGCCCTGTCGTACACATATACATCACACAGATCTTCTTCTGACACGACAGTGCCGGAGATGATATTTTACTTTGGACAACAACTGTGGCCTGCTGTGGAGAAGGTGGGAGGGACTGTGTGAGCATGTGACGAAGGTCGTGGTTTCTGAGGAAGTTAGATGACGTTGATTTGAAGACACTGTCTAACTGCTCCAAGTTCATTGTCTAACTGTTCCCTTTCTAAACGCTTAAGGGAGGTTGAATACACCAGCATATCCCAGCATGCACTCACCATCCATGGGCAGTTTAAGCCACCAATATGCTTCATCAGAAGTGCTTATAGCTTTAGTTTGCACTTCTTTCTCCAGCTCTCTTCTTTTCCCTTGTAAGGGGCTGTTCACATGCTGCCTTTTTTGCACCCTTAAATCTATTGTTGTCAACTTGCCAACCTTGAGACCTTAAAAGAAGGGAGCATTTAAGTTTCCTGCATTGTGGCGACTTAAAAATAGTGAAAATAACTATTTAGCTTCAAGTCACTTCATTGCTACCATACTTGGACATCCGAATAAACAATGCCTGTGCACAGATCTCCAAAATAGCACCTCAGGAGCCCCCCCGGAAAGCAATTGTCAAATCAATCCCTGCTCAGGTCAGACAAGTAAAAAGCAGCTCTGAACTACCTCCACCAGGTAAATGGGCACCCAGCAGTGAAGAGAAAATCGCTGCAATTACAGTCTGTGAGAGAGGGAGCGAAATTAATAGAATCAAGGAGGTGCATTATCACAGTTATTGTGTGTGAAAGTCTCCTTTTGTGCACATTTGTTCTTCTCTGTCTGCATGCGTCTCACTACAAGTGTGTCCGTGTTAATGCTTACACGTGTGTGACTTCGGTCATTTATCTAGCTCTAAAAACTGCCAACACTTAACAGCATAGGTGGGTGAATCACTGTTGCAATCTGCACAACCCACATGTATATAATTAATTATGCACTGGATGTTGTTTCAGTTGAATTTCAGTAAACTGTATCTGTAGGATTTAATTGAAGTGGCATCTTTTCTCTCTGTTTTTCAGCCATCTGCTGGCTCAGGTTGACTCCTTAGATGCTGACGTCATTTCTTTATGTGGCGTGGGCGATCCCGACTGATTTGACTGTCTTTCAGAGGCTTTAGTAGGTTCAGTTTTAGGGCTATAGAGTGAAGACACAGATATCACATGAAACTAGAAAACCTGAGGAAACAACCATGTCGGGAAGGAGGCTAAATAATGCTCCAAAGTTGGGATAAATTTTAGCGAGGTAAAACTGGCATGGTCATTTTCAAAGGTGTCCCTTGACCTCTGACCTCAAGATATGTGAATGAAAATGGGTTCTATGGGTACCCATGAGCAACTTGACCCACAGTGCTGAGCTGCATCTCATATTAATCTCCAGGTTCCCATCTTTCAGATGATGTACACCACTTCTATGTGACATCTACTGTTGACCTGCTATCTCCCCCTAAAGACCCCCTGTACCCCCCCTAAAAAAAAGACTAAACCTTGTCTATTGTGGGTCTCAGAGGGTTAACAGTCGCATCTCAGAGGGTTAACAGTCGCATCTTGGATAAAGACGATTTTATAGGCGACATTGATAATGTTTCATCTGTAGTGGGTATAGATCAAAGCATAAACAGCCATGGGGGAAAGGCTCCTTGGATTCCCTTAAGGACTGTAAATGTGGTGTCTTAAATAGCAGACTAAATCCTGCTAATGACAGTTTTATATCATTGAGAGGAAAAGCCGTTGTGGATTAAACCGAGTCTCACCTACAGACTGTGTGGAATGTGGTGTTATAAATGGAGATTAGCAAAACCCAAATAATGCATTTCATAAATAAAGATATGGTAAGAAGTACACAAAGAATTTGTTTCGGCTCTGTCGCTTTAGAATACGTTAGTGGATATAAATACTTGGGTTTGATGCATTTATGACTTCTGAGGTTGGAACTGGGTCCCCCGTTGACTCTGGGAGGTTCAGTCATAAACAAACTGAAATGTAATTATGTAATGATTGTGGCTATTCCATATATACTACAAAATGGATAATGGATAAATAAGACAGTGTTTATGTGGAGTAAATCACACGGTTCTCTATGAAGAGCTTCGGAATGATTTGTGTTGTAATGTTAATAAAAGTAATCTTTTATTAAAGTTGATCTATAAGCCAAAGATGTTTGGTTGCACAGTTGAGAGCTGGTATTCTTCCTCTGGCCACTGAGGTTGGTAGATTATTATTATATATTATATATTATAATATTCAGGAGGAAGATGGAGAATGTGTGAGCTGTGTAATTAAGATGAAGTGGAGAGTTTTTCTTTTGTACTGTACAAATTCTGATGATTTAAGTGAGTGGATTTTCAAATGGCTCGAAAAAAAAACCCTGAAATATTGTGGCGTACAGATAAGGGCTGTTTCGTTTTTTAAGTTTGCAAACTTTGCCTCAAAAGCCTGGAAAAGAAGGCAAGATGGATTATTTAATTATTTCCAGTATTATATAGAGTAACAGACGATGCCGGTCTGAAAGATGCTGATGTTAGTACGTTCTATTTTTGGACTTTCACTGTTTGGGGGATGTATACGGGGCACTCTGGTCCTGGCTTGTCTGCACTTCTCGTGTCTTTTGGCCCATGCGTGACACAATAATAAAACATTCATTAATTCACAATACTGCCACTTCGACGTCTCTCCTTCTCCTCCGTCTCCGTTTCCTCAAAGTAATAACTCAATTAAGAACGACTGAGCTGACTGGAACACGCAATTCAGCTCCACACAAACCACGCTGTGTTATTAACGTGTTGACGTAACTCAGATCTGTTCCAGCAGCCGCCCACGACACAGAGAGGAGTTGCAGAGGGAAGGAAGAGACAGCAGCGAAGAGAGGAGAGGAGAGGAGGGGAGGAAGGGAGGGAGGGGAGAGAAAGAAAAAAAAGCTTAATTTTCCTGATTGTCCACACAATATGTCCCAGAGAGGCCGCCTCCGGGAGACACATTTCTGTCACTTAAATTTCACTAAGTGCCTCCTTCTGTCGTCTCGAGACCGTTGTTTGCATTCACCTCCACCACAAACAAAACTCCCATTGAGGCAAGAGTGCACAAGCCTCCGGTGATGTCATGATCACCATGGTAACTATTCTCATGCTCCCTCCCTCCCTCCCTCCTCCCTCCTTCCCTTTCACCCTCTTTGATCCTTTAAATCTCCTCAGAGTGAGAGTGACGTCCCATCTGTCTGCCGCTCTAATACGTCCTCGCTGAGAACATACAGGCTACACCGTGTGACTGTAATGTTGCCAATAACTCGCCGGGACACGAGTGACGTAACTTCCGGGTCATTTCCATAATGGTTGAAAGAGCAGAAAAATAACGCTATTTTTAAATCTTCTCTGTCGTATCGTGCACAGACTGCTCACACAGGTGGTCAGTCGGTATACTGACACCTCCTCATTTTTAGATTCATCTAACCAAGAAAACAGCGAGTGATTAGAGGTGGGAGGAGGGAGGTTGAGGAGGAATAAAAAGAAAGAAAGAAAGAAAGACAGCTGCTGTTTAGTATGCATTTATGTGTTGATTTATGAGGGAGAGATGAGGTAGGGGACATCGGCCTCTGAGATGGATGAGATAGATAGGTGGTGGTGATTGATGAGGGCCTCAACGCTGGTGAACACTGCACAGATGCAATGATGGAGAGAGAGAGAGAGAGAGAGGGAGAGAGAGGGAGAGGGCATATACAGAAAGATATCAACTTAAAAACTATGTTCAGCATCAGAAACTTGATCCTGATGTACATCACCATTACCCATCAGCCCCTGCTCCGTCTGGGAGACGGGGACAGTGTCCTCTGAGAGGGCCGGAGCTGTATTCTACCCTTTGCACTCTGTTTGGATATCAGCCTGAATTATGTATGATAACATGGGAAGTTTGTTTTTACTCATCTTTGTGCTTCACTGCATGCAAAACTGGATCGCAAGCTTGACTGTGATTTTGTCAGGAACCTCAGTACACTCGGGAATCCAGTTTATTCCCATTAAAGCTGCAATAGGCAGAATATTTTTGGCATCATTGGGCAAAAAAAACATAATAACCTTTCAGCATATTGTAATTCAAGTGTTCTGAGATTTCAGGCTTTAGAAAATCGAACCCGTGACGGGAGACTTTGACCAATCACAGGTCATTTCAGAGAGAGAGCGTCATTCGACGGAGGCAGCTGTCAATCAGTCGCAAACTCCGAATTACATAAATTGGGTATCACTGTAAAGCTGAGAATCTTATGGATCCAATAAACCCAACTGTATTCATGTGTGATGATGTTAGTCCCCGCAACAGAAGTGCTCGCCTTCCAATCGCAGAAAAAATGCAATTCTTGCAGAAATCTCCAAAATGTCAAACGTTTTTGATCCCAAATCACAGCATAGCTTTTTCTGTGGTGTTCCTCAAAATCTTGGTGTCTTAATGTGGTATTTTGGAGGGATTATTGATAATTATTTATCAATTCTTGAGTCGTAAAAAAATGGTTAAATTTATCACCAAATCTGTGTAACAAATGGTATCAACCCAAAAATTGCTGCAACAACTTCTGAGACATAATAGAGCATGAGAATGACCATCATATACTTCTATCATAATGTTCCAAACCCTTATAGAACAACTTGACACACAGTGCTGAGCAGCATCTCAAATTAATCTCCAGGTTCCCAGCTTTCAGATGATGTACACCATTTCTATGTGACATTTAATGTTGACCTGCTATCTCCCCCTAAAGACCTCCTGGACCCCCCTAAAAAAAGATAAAAACTGATCTATTGTGGGTCTCAGGGGGTTTAAAACAAATGGTTAATTTCTTAATGAATAAATAAACATGAATCAACATTTAAAGAAGGGCTTGATATATGGATAAGCCTAACCTACAAAAACAACTTGTTTTTTATCTTCCTGTGTATGTAAAAAGCCAGCCAAGGCTCTGAGGCTGCTTGTGCGTGTCACGTCCTCCGCTCTAGCTGATAGTAGTGAAGACCTGCTGGCATCGATCACTCTCGCTCTCACACACAGACTCCGCTATATTATGTAAGGGCACAGGTTTATTTTTAGAGAGCGCTATCAGAGGAAACGCCCACTACCCCCCACCCGCCCCACCCCAGGCTTTTGGCCCAGTTGTGCTGGTTCCATCATGTGGGAGAAGGAGAACATATGGATTACATGCTGTGTTGACTAGAGCAGCGTTAAAGTGTGAGACTGCGGTGAAACATGTTACTATTGCAGGAGGTGCTTCAATCCTCTGATTCAGATGGATGAAATAACTGATATGTGCACCACAATAATTAACCGGGCGACCACAGTAACAACCATTCATCCTTGTTATTGTCCTTTTTGTTGTTCTTATCGAATCGGCCCGGGTCGTGGCGACTGCGGAGCGGTCATCCAGAGGTCAGGCCTCAGTGACTGTGGTCAAACACGGCTCCTCGTGTGTTATGAAATGGGGACAATACTCTGACCCGGTTAGCACTGTTGTGCCGCACGTTATTCCTGATGGATTTATACGTGCAATATAATGTAAATTAAAACGTTTACGGGGAGAAAAATGCATGAAGAAGACGTTCTACATTTAGAAAAAATGATGGCAGACCAGGAGACTCCCAGGAGAACAAACGGGAGACAGTTGCAGTGAACAGACAGATGGTGAGAGAGACACAAAGAAGAGGTAGCAGAGACATCGAAGGAGAAATAAAGCAGGATATAAAGTCCGAGTCAGAGGGAGGGAATGTGAACACACACAGTGGGGAGAAAAATTGAGGTGGCGGTCAGCCAACGGTCATGTGAACAGAATTCAAAATGCTGTAATGAGAACCAGAGTCTCATTTGGATGCATGTAAATATATTCAGTATTAACTCAGTTGTGAAATCAAGTTTTTTCCAACTGCGGCTTTTATCCAGGGTTAAGTCCTTTTCTATCTTTTAATGGTTTTGAAAAGGTAATGCATGCTTTTATCACCACACGTCTTGATTATTGTGATGCACTTTACGTTGGTGTTAGCCGAGCCTCTTTGTCTCGCCTGCAGCTTGTTCAGAACGCGGCAGCTCGTCTTTTAACTGGTTCACGTAAACGTGAGCACATGTCCCCTATTCTGGCTTCTCTTCACTGGCTCCCTGTTCGTTTAGGATTGATTTTAAGATTTTATTATTAACATATAAATCGTTAAAGGGGCTCTATGTAAGAATCACAAGTGTCGCTTGTTAACAGCGACACCTGTGGCCGTTAAGTCAACAAAAGTCAGCATCCTGTTGCTCGCGCTTGTGCTCGCTCTACATAGACATGAAGGAGCATCGCTCAACACAGTGAGGAGACACACGTCAGCTAAAACCACAATATCACTCTATATTTCAGCTGCTTGGCAGTAATGTTAGCTGACCAGACCAAGGTCACTCCATGAATCACTGCTGATCCTAGTGTTGGCTTTTCCTGCCTCAGCCTCCCGACCGCGGCCGGAGGGAACAGGGAGACACCGGAGTTTTGGTCGGAGACGATAACGTTTCTCTCTGCGGAGCCCCGTCACTTCACAAGACACGGGAAACCTCTGTTGGTCTGGAGGAGCTGCAGCAGTTATTTCTGCACAAACGTCCACTGTACATTCACTAGATATTCTCAGAGCTAAACTAACTCTTCTGCAGTGTGGAGCGTGTGCGCATGCACGTGAAAGGTGGAGCGAGAGAGAGAGAACGAGTGCGGTGTGTGAGTGAAGGCAGGCAGAGGAGCAGAGTACAGCAGAGACAACTTTGCTGTTTTGGTGCTTCCGTGTAGTTTGTGTTGGAGTCTGAGTCTGAACAGCGTAGCCACACTCGCGTGCGCGCATGGGACACTGACTCACAATAATTTATATGTGTAAGAAGTTACAAACAGGCCCTTTAACATATAAATCGTTAAATGGGCAAGCTCCGACTTATCTCTCAGACCTTTTAAAACCACATCTTCTATCAAGGACGCTCAGATCCACTGAGCAGTTGCTTCTGACTGTTCCTCGGTCTATAGGTTGAAGCTCAGGGGTGACCGAGCCTTTGCAGTTGCAGCTCCAAAGCTCTGGAGCACTGGAGGACACAGAGGCAAATGATTTTTTTTCAGATTACCTGTCTCATGCACTACTGTCAGGATATAGTGACCGTTTTATAAATAAAACTTTTTTAAATCATATTTGCTCCGTTTCTACCCACTGCTGCTTTAACTGAATAACTCTTTTATACAAATACAACCACATTACTAGTGATGGAAACTGTGCCCAAAACAATCCTGACATTACACATGCCCAGTAGAGTTCAGGCATGCATATCTCCCATTAGACACAGTCTCACAGCCTTTTGATCACCTCCCCCCCCCCCCATTCCCCCTCTTACCACACCGCTCAATGGTCCCCTTGTTCAGAGCTAGTTCCCTAGATGTGAGGCTTTGTGGAAGCAGCATTTAAACTTGTTCCTTTGTGCATAAACATGGATGGAGGGATGACAGAGTGATGAAAAGTAACAAGCAAGCCGATGCGGGAGAGGTCACTGTGGGGCCCGATCCTTGTGGATAATCACAGAAACTCTGCAGAGCACAAGCAGCAGCCACCAGGGACGGGACGAAGAACCCGAGAAGAAGGGGGGAGCAGGTGGAATAATCGTTATCTGAGAGATGAGGGCTGTTTCAGGTCAGATTATTACCGGCAATGAAAACTGAAAATGGTTCTTGAAGAAAGGTGAGGCCGGGGGAGATCTTTGTCGTTTAGCATTTTATGAGTCGGTGCGATCTGTGGCACACCTGTGAGTGAGGGGACAAGAGGGAGAAGGGAAGGAAGAGGAAGGCAAGCATCTAGGGGTGTAACGATACGATACGTATCACTTTCCATGGTTCGGATACAATTAAAGGACAATATATGGCTCATCTAGAGCGATACGATACGATTCAATGATTTGAATTCGATTCAGTAACTTTTTTTTTTTTGCCAAAAGTTCAATCAGTGTGAAATAAATATCTGATACTGGACAGAGCAGGTCAGGATTCCTCAAAGTTTTCCTTGTAAGGGAATCAAGGGGAAATTAATTATGGATATAAACAAGTAAACACAACGATTAATGGCAAATACACACACCTTTAATTTGAAAATAATAAAATGTGCAACTTAAGGACCCGCTGCTTCAGTTCTCATTTTCAAAGAAAAAGGTAGAGTAATAATATTTAACAAAAGATAAAATACAACCAACTTCTCTGCAGGTGGTAAAACCACAGTAAAAAAACAAAAACAATATTGGCATCTCATAATGACTGATATATTTGACTTCAGGACATCTCTGACTACATACAGTACATGCTGAAAATCAAACATTTTTACTGCATTGATTTAGATATTTTTCAAATTAAAAGTCCCTAGAAGTGTAAGATTCAACTTTTTCCCAACAGTTAACAAAAATCACAATAAATCTAAATATCGAAGCGCAATACAAATCGAATCGGCACCCATGTATCGTGACAGTATTGAATCGGGTGATGTGTGTACAAGCTGCTGGATCCTGTCATAGTCATGTGTGTGTGTGTGTGTGTGTGTGTGTGTATCCTGGTTTGCCTCTCACCCAGAACCGGGTCTGTTTAATGAGACTTTACTGCAGATTTTACACGTTTGCATCCACAGGTAAACACCTACACACACTGAGTCTTAATGCATTATAATTAAGCCAAACATACATGCTGTTTGTACCACCCTGCATCTCAACATCTCATAAAATAGCACTGTTTCGGTCGTTGTTGTTTTTTAAAGAATATTATTATATGACACCTCTGACATGATGCTCAGCTCAGGAAAAGGGAATATTGTAAGTCGTCAGGCTTCGATAACCTCCGGCTAAAATACGAGGATGCCATAATGACACGACACCCTCAAGGACGACGGGGAGCCAGAGGATATGTGGCTTACCTCCAAGTTCCCCACACACAAAAACACAAGAGCAGATACGATCGATACCAAATGGAGCTCGGAGCTAAAAATACGTGCGGCCGAGCGGCCGCGAGGTGAAACATGAGCGCTGGAAATTAGAAAGGGGACAACAATAAAGGTAGCATTTAGTGATCTGACAGCGCCGGCTCACGTTACTGACAAACCGGGGCTCCATTTACATCTTGACATCCACATGCAGCACATGAAACGCTCCATGCAACACTGAAATAAGAAACTCAAATTTCCTTACTAATAATAATACCGTGTCAGATGAAACGAACTGGCACACATAGACTGTTATTATGAATCTGCTGTTATAATGAGTACTTTATGAGACTGTGAAATGTCTGATGCTGTAACGCTAACAAACATACTTGCAATAGATTCAGAGTTTTAGTTAGAAAAATGAATTCAAATCCGTCTATTTAAATGTAATTGGAGAAGTAAATCTGTCTCAGCTTTGCAAGGATTTCATAAAAAATAAGCTTCCCTCATTAATGTGGAACCATCTCTTATATCTCGTGTGCTGTCACACATTCATTACTAAAATAGTCTAGATGAGTGTCACATTAGAGCAAGCAGATTGAATTTCGATCTGTTATTACACCTTAGCCAATACATAGAATAATAACATCAATCGATGCACATTGGACCTTGGACATTGGACACTTTGTTCTACATAGGGCTGTAAATCAATTAAATTATTTAATCATGATTAACTGCATGATTGTCCATAGTTAATCGCGATTAATCGCACATTTTTTGTCTGTTCAAAATGTACCTTAAAGGGAGAATTGTCAAGTATTTAATACTCTTATCAACATGGGAGTGGTCAAATATGCTGCTTTATGCAAATGTATGTATATATTTATTATTGTAAATCAATTAACAACACAAAACAATGACAGATATTGTCCATAAACCCTCACAGGTACTGCATTTAGCATAAAACAATATGCTCAAATCATAACATGGCAAACTGCAGCCCAACAGGCAACAACAGCTGTCAGTGTGTCAGTGTGCTGACTTGACTATGACTTGCCCCAAACTGCATGTGATTATCATAAAGTGGTCATGTCTGTAAAGGGGAGACTCGTGGGTACCCATAGAACCCATTTACATTCACTGATCTGGAGGTCAGAGGTCAAGGGACCCCTTTGAAAATGGACATGACAGTTTTTCCTCGACAAAATGTAGCTTAAGTTTGGAGCGTTATTTAGCCTCCTTCACTAAAGGCTTGTATGACATGGTTGGTACCACGTGATTCATCAGGTTTTGTAGTTTCATATGATACCAGTATCTTCACTCTAGCTTTAAAACTGAGCCCGCTACAACCAAAGAAATGTACGTTAATGCGTTAAAAAATGAGTGGCGTTAAAACAAATGTGCTTTAACGCGTTATTATGCCGTTAACTTTGACAGCTCTAGTTCTACAGCTTTATTTGTCACCTTATTAATATTGGATTGCTGACATTGTTCAGTGTGGCTTTTTCTTGCTTATGATTATTCCCAGATGGATCAGTCGTCAGTGACACTGGTTTCCATCGAATTATTTAAAATAATGGTATTTATTGCAAACTGAGATCTGCTCTAATGAGTACATTTTGAGTCCCGTCTTAAGTTGATGAAGTAGTTGTTTCCTAAAATGTTTCCTTAAAAAGACACAATTCCTTTTTCAGACACAATCCTGCGAGCTTGAACTCAACTTTACTCAGTCATGCTGTTTTCCATCAATGATGCTGTCCACCCGCTCTTTTATTCCTCCGGTCCCTGCAGAGTATTGCCTTCAGCTCATCCAGGCTGCTGCAGCCATGTGTTGTTACCCTCCAGTGTGCAGGATGGAGTGGTCCCTCCTGCACTTCATCCTGGACTGCTGCTCATCCCAGACTCATAAACCCGGAGCACAGAGCTGCTGAGGGAGGTTCATTCCCAGACAATCCCTCTGCTCCACCTTAAAGCCCGGTCCTCTCAGGCACTAACTTCATCCTTCCTTTGGGGGGTTACCTGATGAGCTATAACTCCATAAAATGGTATTTTCTTTCTACTGGCTCCGCTAGAGTACAAATCACTGGGTTCAAATTTGATGCAGTGTGGATCGATATAGCACTGACACAAGGTCACACAGTACCAATGGGTTGTTTTGACCCTGTGGTAGTGTTGGAACACTTATAACACTCGTGTTAGACTAACCTGCAACATAATATTGAGGTGTTTTGCTAATATTCTCACCTCAAATAAATTCTGCACCAAAGCTTATCAACGATTGATCTAACTTCCCATTCATATCTGTTAACAGTGGGGGTTTTTTAACATCCTGATAGAAAACACACAAATAAACAAACAACAAGGTGAAAACATTGACTTTTTTCGGACACTTTTTAACTTTTTCGGATATTTTCAGACTTTTTTTGATATTTTTTCGGACTTTTTTCAGACTTTGTTTCGGGCATTTTTTGGATATTTTCCAGACATTTTTTTTTTTACTTTTCTCTGACACTTTTTTTTTTTTATTTTTTTTCGGACATTTTTCAGACATTTTGGGGATTTTTTCTGACTTTTTGTTTTGTTTTTTTGGACTTTTTTCTGACTTTTTTATTTTTTTATTTTTTTTCGACATTTTTCTGACTTTTTTCTGACTTTTTTCGGACACTTTTTGATTTTTTTTCGGACATTTGTTTAGACATTTATGGATATTTTTCTGACTTTTTTTAACTTTTTTTTCGGACATTTTTCAGACTTTTATTTTTTATTTTTTTTCGACATTTTTCTGACTTTTTTCTGACTTTTTTGGATATTTTTCAGACTATTTTCGAACTTTTTTCAGTCTTTTTTGTTTTGTTTTTTCTGACTTTTTTCTGACTTTTTTTTATATATATTTTTCTGACTTTTTTTTCAGACATTTTTCTGACTTTTTTTGAATTTTTTCTGACTTTTTTGTTTTGTTTTTTTTTGACATTTTTCAGACTTTTTTCTGACTTTTCTTTCGACAAAAAATTTCCGGCACTTCTTGACTTTTTTTCCGACATTTGTTTAGACATTTATGGATATTTTTCTGACTTTTTTCGGATATTTTTCAGACGTTTTTTGATATTTTTCGGACTTCTTTCGGACTTTTTTCGGACTTTTTTCAGACTTTTTTTCAGACATTTTTCAGACTTTTTTCGGACTTTTTAAAATATATTTTTCTGACATTTTTTTACTTTTTTTCTGACATTTTTCAGATATTTTACAGACTTTTTTTTTACTTTTTTAAATATATTTTTTGACATTTTTTTCGGACATTTTTCTGACTTTTTTGGATTTTTTCTGACTTTTTTTGTTTTGTTTTTTTGGAAATTTTTCTGACTTTTTCTGACTTTTTTAAATATATTTTTCGGACACTTTTTGACCTTTTTCCGACATTTGTTTAGACATTTATGGATTTTTTTCGGACTTTTTTGGACATTTTTTCGGTTTTTTTTGTGACATTTCTTGACTTTGATTCTTTGATTTTTCAGACATTTTGGCAAAAACAAATCCATTAAGTTCTTCGGGGAAGTAATGAAAGAAAAAAGTAAAAAAGTCATTGTGTGTGTTCGTCATCATGAACGACCCCTGATCCACCAACAACGCATTAGCCAGGTTTCCATCCACACGTTTTAATTGCTAATTCTCCAGTTGGACACCTTTTAAACCATTGCAGAACCTGTTTCCTAATCTGCACTTTGTTGCATTTTGCTTTTATTATTGTTTTTTTTAAACACCAACTTTTCCCCCTCAGCCAATGAGGAAAATCTTTCTCTGTTATTTTTTTGCAAAATCTTTAGCATTTACACTGTTCTCATGCACAAATGTGCATAATACAGGTGGATGGAAATGCAACCTAATGTTCATCTCAGTTGAAGGGTTTCTGTTATATACTGCACATAAAACAGTGCCAGCATAATCCTGCAAAAAAACTGTAATTGCAATGTCAGATTTGAGTAAAGAAATCTAAAATTTCCATCTCAATTTGAAGATAAGTTACCAATTAATTTGCACAAATAATGTTCTTTTCTGAGTGGCATTAGCTTTTGATAGTCACGGCCTGTAAACATACTGTGAAATATGAAAGAAAAACAACTTTTAAATTAATCAAGTTGAAGAGACATCGCTGTTGGAGACGCATCACGGTCTGATTTGCATTCTGGTGAAAGGAAGAGACTGTCGGTAACACTTACGGTCGTCTCGGTTACGGCCACGGGGTTCATGTTACCTTGTGGAGGGTCACATCAAACAAATATGTTTCCATAGTGCTTACATTTTCATCAGTTGAATGGTTGGGATGAACGTCACCGACATGCTTCACTCTCTCAGCAACAGGCTTGAGCAGAAATAATTCATCCAGATCCTGATTGAAGAAATCCTCATTCTCTGTCAGATTTGTCTTCATGTTTCTCGTGGTGCTAAAGATTTTAGGGATTTAAAAGCTACATATTTTACAGCGCTGTCTCTGAAGGACAACATCCTCCCCAGTGTTCTTTTGTTAAAAGAGCCACCAAATGTCAACCTACGCACCTTTCCAACAGCTGCCTATGAGCCAATTCAATTCATCTCTTTATACAAACACAAACGCCAAATGATGGAAGTGTGAGCCGATGAAAGCGATGTTTGATGACGTTCAACACCAACGCCGCGGCGTCCTTGGGAGGGAGGATACTTGGGAGTCCAAAATAATCTGCCCTGTGGTGTAGCATCATGGCTTCCCAATGTCATTCATCCTGGAGATTATTTCATTTACCGCCTCGGCCCGGCCGGATCACTTATTACATCACAGTCCACCTTGTCTCCAAGGACACGCTAACGACCCCATTAAAAATGGATGAGAAATCCTGCGGTGTGTCGCTGCTGCTGCTGCCAGCTCCCAAGTGTGTTTCATTACTCCGTGTGCACGTGTGCGCCCGCATGAGTATTTCCATTGCCCTGCAAGATACACAAAGTGACTTCCACACCGGTGCTTACAGACATTATTACACTTTTCTATCATCTCTGCACTAGAAAATGTATCTTCTATTTACTTTGTTCGCTCAGTGAGTGAACAGCAGCAGCGTCAACAACCTCTGTGCCGAGCAATGATGATGTGGCTGTAGCACATTGTACTGTGACGAGGCCTGCGTCATCACGATGGCAAATTAAAAAACCTACATTAAGTGTATAAAGGACAAATGACAACCCTCCAATCGACAAGGCTGCAAATGTCAATTTAGTCTATCAATACATAGTTATTCAGGGCCATTTCAACGGAAAAATAAAAAATGGGACATTTTTTTGACTTTTGTTTAAAACTTTTTTCTGACTTTTTTTTCTGACATTTTCCGATATTGTTCTGACTTTTTTTCAGACTTTTTTTGGCTATTTTTCAGACTTTTTTTCTGACTTTTTTGGATTTTTTTTACTTTTTTTGGACATTTTTTTATATTTTTTGATATTTTCAGACATTTTTGGGATGTTTTCTGGACATTTTGTGACTTTTTTAAAAATATTTTTCAGACTTTTTTTGGACATTTTTCAGACTTTTTTTCTGACATTTTTTGGATATTTTCCGGATATTTTTTTTTTTTTTCCGGAAATTTTTTGAACACTTTTTGACTCTTTTCGGAAAATTTTTCGGATATTTTTCAGACTTTTTTTTTTGATATTTTCAGACATTTTTGGGATATTTTCTGGACATTTTGTGACTTTTTTTAAAATAAATGTCAGACTTTTTTTGGATATTTTTCAGACTTTTTTGGGATATTTTCTGGATATTTTCCGGATATTTTTTTCGGAAATGTTTTTGACACTTTTTGACTTTTTTCGGAAAATTTTTCGGATATTTTTCAGACTTTTTTTTTTATATTTTCAGACATTTTTTGGATATTTTCCGGACATTTTGTGACTTTTTTTAAAAATATTTTTCAGACTTTTTTTGGATATTTTCCGGACATTTTGTGATTTTTTTTAAAAATATTTTTCAGACTTTTTTTGGATATTTTTCAGACTTTTTTGACTTTTTTTTCGGACAAATTTAAAATAAACCTACAGTGAGTGTATGAAAGAGAAATGGCTACCCTCCAATCCATAAGGCTGTACACCTCAACATAGTCTATTAACGCGTAGTTATTCAGTGCCGTTTCCTCCACATACTGTATAAAAGTTGTGTGACAGGACAGCATGGTCACAGCACAGAAGCAGAAAGGGAGATGGTCCAACATGGCCGGTGGATGTAAGGGAAACGCTGAGTCATTGTTGTCCCCCAGCCAGGAATTGTGAACATATAATCAATACCTCAGGGCACTGGAGGCATCAGACAGCACACTGCAATCGGAGGCCATTTTCTTGCTTTGTTAAAGTGCCAACAAGGCACAGCACCTGAGGAGTGTTTTCAATTGTGACCCCGCCGTGCCACAGTTTCTCAAGCGGTGCCGCTGCCATGCACTTCTTGTTTTGGTCGATGTGAAAGAGGAAAGAGGCAGAAAAAATATTCTGGCAATTTGGTGTTGCAGCATCATCTTTTACAAACCATGTAATCAAAATGTAAACTGAGGGAATGATTCATTTTTCATTAGCACAGCCTGTCTAATAATGTGGCATTTTTGGGGGGTTTGGATGCTGTTCTGATTACATTGGACTGCCATGGCCTCATAACAAGCTCAAAGGAAGATTTAATCAACACGTCTGGTTACATAAACCACAGAGACGTTGTGCAGAAACACCGAATAGTAAATGAGGTTGTGCTTGCATAAGCAGCCAAAAATCCTTTCTCCTCTCCCTGTAATGAACACAGGCATTCACCATCTTCAATGACACCGGTCCTTTCAGTTGAATTCTGGTCATCATGTCGTCATGCTTCTATTCAGGCAAATGCATTGTAGAGAGACTCCCACTCAAATCAGCTAGCGCTGTACACACTGTGTTTTTCAATGTCACAGAGAAGAGCTCCTGTCACACAATCAAATAGATATATAACATGCAAATACAATACAGATGTTAAAACCCTCGGGTGACATCACTGAATTAATTTATGATGGGGCATTATTCAATCATTTTTCAGATATATTTTTAATTCTTTTTCAGACACTTGTCAGACATTTTTTAGACTTTTTTTCAGACATTTGTTGGACATTTTTCAGACATTTTTCAGATATTTTTCTTTTTTTATATATATATTTTCCGGACATTTTTGACTTTTTCGGACATATTTTGGATATTTTCCAGCCATTTTTTAAATATTTTCCCAAAATTTTTCGGACATTTTTTAATATTTTTGGGACATTTTTTTTATATTTTTCGGATTTTTTGGGACTTTTTTAAAATATTTTTCTCAAGCGTTTTTTCTGTGGACAGAATCCCTTCATTTGTTAACACAAGGCTTTTATTCTGAAATATGAGCAGTCACTGCTGTGGAACATGCAGTGACTTAGAGAGCTCCATGAATCGATTAAGTATGGGGTTTAAATCAACACTTCCTGCTTTCATTTCGAAAGCGTTTTTTCTGTAGACAGAATTCCTTCATTTGTTAACACAAGGCTTTTATTCTGAAATATGTGCCGGACAGTGTTCTAGAACATAGAGGGACTTGGAGAACTCCATGATTGAATATAGCACGGAGTTTTAATTGTGGACTATTATTTACAAATTACTACACGTTTCCTAACCTTTCTCGGTCTAAAATAAATATAAATTATATTTATAATGAAATGAAATGGCCATTAAAAGGCAAACCTATGTAGAAAGAAAGGGCTGACAGCAGCAGCTGCAGCTGCAGCAGCAGAAATGCAGCAGACAAGCAGCTGAAATGCAGCTGATGTGAACACCCGACGCGTGAATCACGCAGCTGCAACGCGCTCCTGACGTTCCTGGTGTGTCCGAGGCATCACCCTTACTCTTATCTTTTAATGGTTAGTAATGACTGATAACAAAGAAGATGACCCATGTTAAGGAAACACCAAATCAGCCTCATTCTTAATGCCAGTTATCTCCGGTCTTCTTCTAAGTGCACATTTTAACGGTGAACTGGTGCAGGCACAAATCAAGGACACGTCTGTATCTGTGCTGGGAGGCATTTTAGGAAGTGACCCTCCGCCACACATCCTGTCTACTGAAATATTCTGTGTGTGGAGGATAGAGCCGAAGCTCAGGCCTACGCTGTGTTTGTATAAGGAGGAAAAAGCCGCCGGCCTCCACATTCACACAATAGAGTCTTTGAATTCATGAAAACACCTCAGACAGGGTGGGACCTGTTTTTATTACTGAAGTTATGTAGCTTCGATTTCCATCCTCACAACCTGATTAGGAGCTGCACTCGTTATATTTAGCCGGCGTCTGACAGAGTCAAACTTTTTATTCCTATATAAATAATTGGATGACACAAGCGTTCTCATTTCCATAAATTAAGGCACAGAGCTCTACGAGACTCCTCGCCACTCAGTCAGCGTTGGAGCATTTTCAAGCAATGTTGTGGTCCAATTAATGTAGGGCTGCGCACAGTGCTGCTACTGGAAGCCCTGAGGCGCCAATCTGAATGATATCTTAGCTTATTTCTCAAACACAGTCTGTCTGCCTGTCTGTCTGTCTGTCTGTCTGTCTGTGCTTCTTTCTGACCAGCCAGACTACAGCCTGCAGCTGCTCTGCTCTTCTGCAGTCAGTTGATGAGTTCTTGTACTCTCTAACACTCGTATCCTGGCACTTGACTAAATAATCAAAGGCTACAGCAACACATTTCACTCTGGTCTGAAAATGTTGGTGATAAAATGACTCCTCTGGCAGCATTTCTCCTACATTTGGAAATGTCCAATTACCCCGGCCTGCTCATATCACAGCTAACTCCACTGTGGGCCTGAGGAGGCTCACGTGCCTCCTCAAGATACTGAGGGAGTCGCCAGACAATGGTTAGTTTTACCAGATAGGTGGAGACGGCATCATCATCAGAGCCTCAAAACAATATACACCAATCAGCCATAACATTATGACCACCTGCCTAATATTGAGTAGGTCCCCCTTTTGTCGCAAAAACAGCCCTGACCCGTCGAGGCATGGACTCCACTAGACCTCTGAAGGTCTGCTGTGGTAGCTCGCACCAAGCCATCAGTAGCAGATCCTTTAAGTCCTGTAAGTTGCGAGGTGGGGCCTCTGTGGATCGGACTTGTTTGTCCAGCTCATCCCACAGATGCTCCATTGGATTGAGATCTGGAGAATTTGGAGGCCGAGTCAACACCTCCAACTCGTTGCCGTCCGCATTATGTAAAAGAAAATTCATCAGAACGGGCCACCTTCTTCCATCGCTCCATGGTCTAGTTCTGATGCTCATAGGCGCTTTTGGCGGTGGACACGGGTCAACATGGGCAAACTGACCAGTCTGCGGCTACGCAGCCCCATACGCAACAAACTGCTCCTCACTGTGTGTTCTGACTCCTTTCTATCAGAACCAGCATTAACTTTTTCAGCAGTTTGAGCTCCAGTAGCTCTTCTATTGGATCAGACAACACGGGCCAGCCTTCGCTCCCCATGTGCATCAATGAGCCTTGGGTCTGACCCTGTCGCCGGTTCACCGGAACCAGGAACATCCCACAAGAGCTTTAGTTCTGGAGATGCTCTGACCCGGTCGTTTAGCCAGCACTATTTGGCCCTTGTTGTCAAAGTCTTTCACATCCTTACGCTGGCCCATTTTTTCTGCTTCCAACACAAAGTTCAAAGTTCAAAGTTCAAAATGTTCACTTGCTGTCTAATATATCCCCCCCCACACACACACTGCCAGGTGCCATGGTAACAAGATAATCCATGTTATTCACTTCACCTGTCAGTGGTCTTAATGTTATGGCTGATTGACGTTCAAGTGACAAAGCCCTCTAGTGGCCGTAGTAATTATGACAAGAGCATCGCGTCAGATCAGAAAACGCATCTAGAACGACACGTTCTGTAGTGCATGGACCAACTTTGTTTTCTAATTTGGAGGACTTGTCGGGAGAACCAAACTTACTGTGTGCATGCAAAAACAGTTACATGCAGCAACACAGACATTGGTGAATGTTTTGCACCAATGCAAAGCATTGCATCGCTAACCAAATGTGCCGAGTCGCTTAAAGTATCTTGATGGGATCAGACTGTGAAATTCAACGTAAGCAGGATTGACTATACGGATCAAAGGTACGTCCATCAGCCTCCAAAGTTTTTGTTCCCCACTGAAGTCCTGTGAGGTATTTATTATCCCGCTCCATCCTTTTCTTGGATTGTATCTGCTCCAGCAGAGTGCACCTAAGTATCATTGATTGATGTAGTGGTTACTGTGTGAGGGTGCTGGCATTTCTGCTGAGACGACAAAGTGTAAAGCGTTACCTTTGCGGCTGAATTAAAACAAACCTGAATACCGACGTGCTGCAAATGTTCTGCAGGTTCTATTTAGGCTAATGATACAAAAAAAACTTGCTGTTGATGAAGTGTGATTGCATTGCTCAGAATTACGCAACAGCCTGAAAGGTAGAAGAAAAAAAACACAATTTGCAAAATGTATAATGTGTCGTCGTGTATATTCTGAGTGTGTGCTCAGCAATCTCAGTTATTGCATGAATTGGTAATGTCACCGCTGTCACCCTCGCTCAGTGATTTACAGTTTCAGCATTAAGAGAGGTGTCAACACCAAAAACAAATGGTCCAGGAGTTAATATGCTGGCGTGCACTACATACGAGCTGTATTTTCAAGGACAAAGTGTTCTGCATGCATTAAAACCCCTTTTTATAATGGTAGAATGTCTCTCAAACAGTGAGCGCAGTGGGGAGAAGTTCAGAGTTATAATTGAAACCCCCGAAGCAGTGACAAGATTGTACCAAAGGGTGACTTTTGATAAGGGATGTGAAGGAAGAGCAGGTGGCGAAAGCAAACAGAAAGTTATTTCTACATTTCGACACCTTCTGTTTGAGCATACGTGTGCAGTAGTCGGGCAGACGAACACACCCACATTTGATTTGCAGTCGAGCACACACACTCTGAGATCTCTCCTTGTCTTGACTCCGGCTGCAGTTCCTTTGGCAGTAACAAAGGTTGAGGAGTGTTAATGTTTCACTCACTCTGCCAGTCCATCTGCCAAGTTCCTAAAAATGCACTGTAGGGCCTCCTGGAGAGAAAAAAACTGCTTGTGCAAACACAACCTCTCTCTCTCCCTCCCCTCTTTTCCTTCCTGACACTTTCAATAACTGTCCCTCATGTAGCTGCAATATATACTTTTGCTGCCTCATTTTCCTCCTGCTTTCCCCTCTTTGCTGTGTCAACACAGCTAACGCAAAAACACACATCAGCTTGATTGAAGCCTGATTCCGCGACTACTCTCATACACTAATGCTCCAATCAAAAGCATTTTTACAGATTTGTGGAGAAAGTCCTTCTTAAACGTGGCAGCATTCAACACGTCCAATGACTTATATGTGGTGAGACTGGGGCCAAGCTGAGTTCCTCTCAGGCCTCAGGCTTGTTCCGCCCAGCCCACCTGAGTCCCTCTGGGTCTGTTGCCGGGTAGAAGCACATCTCCACCCCTTGCTGCGATTGGTGGATGCCGTCTCGTCGGTGGCCCCGCCTCTTGGAACGCTGGTGTCCTCTCTGAGCACAGCCCGCCTGTCACACAAACCCTAACAACTGCTCCGCCGCCAGGTATTTGTGATCTGCTTGGCTGCTAAAGTTAGATGACACGTAGTTAGGTAATCTGATCCAACATCTGTCAGTTAACTCAACTAAATATCAAACCGACTCTGTAGAAGTAAACAGTTCTCTTCCCTTCTGCTCCATCTCTCTCTCCTCCCGTAGACTGTGTATAAAGATTTATATTTAAAGATATAAAAGATTTGTATTCTTTATATGCAGTCTATTGTTCCTCCTCTGAGGACACACACTTGTATTTAGCCAGCTACACAGACAACGTGACCCTCACACTAAAAGGCATCTGACAGTGAGGGAGTGAACACGGTGTTGTCAGGGGAGTTAATCATCCATGGCCTCTCAGATATCTCTCAATATGTTCGTTTAGCTTTTGCTCCCTCAGGGCTCTCTCATGGAGAGAGGAGGCAGTGTGGTTGGACGGTTAATTTTGACTTTCTACATCATCTCCCCCTCTCCTCCTCCCTAGCCTGCTATATGGAATAAAGATTAATAAGATTGACAAAATTAAAATGATGACTAACGATGTAGTGACACACACACTCAGATGGAAGTGAAAGTCTGACATTGGTATTGTGGCGGAGGATAGATTTTAACGCGTGTCACTCTTGACGCCTTCCATTACTGGTGATTAAGTGAAGGAGACTAATCCAGCGTGAGAAATGTTGTACCAGCTGCCACAAACCAAACCGGGCTCGTCCTCAGCTGCTGAGCGAACTCGGTTGGTACAGAAACGACAGAGTGGCTGCTGGGATGTGGAGGAGTCAAAGACTTACGCTGAAGGAGACGGTGATCGCAAACTTGAATTGTGAAAAAAAAAGTATATACGGGGATATCCAGGTTTCTTATACAGGGATTAAGATGTCTTCAGATTCTTTACTTAAAGTGGCAGTAGGCGAGATTGGAGCAAATATGATTAAAGAAAGTTATTTTTATAAAACGGTCATATCGTGACAGTAGTGCATGAGACAGGTAACCTGAAAAAAATCATGTGCCTCTCTGTCCTGCGGTGTCCTCCGGTGTCCTCCGGTGCTCCTAACGGCATCTGTAAGATTTCACAGTTTTGGAAAGGGAAGAGTGAACAGAGGGATACTCAGTTTATTTGCAATCTGCAACCACACCACTAGATGTCGCCTAATCCTACACGCTGTACCTTTAAGAGTAAATAACTGCATCATGTTTTATAAGCTCCTCATTTATTGTGCACGTAAAATCTTAATCAGAAACGAAAGCTGTCAGATAAATGTGGTGAAAAGCACAATACTTCTCTCTGAAATGTACTGAAGTAGAAGTATAAAGTAGCATAAACAAGAAAAGTAGTACTTCAAAATTACAATTAAAAAGACTGACACAAATGCATTCGTTTATTACAATGACACATTCAGCATATTGGTTATTTACAGAGAGCATAGCCGGTGTAGTTTCTTCCGAAATAACTCGACTGCCATTTCTGATCTCTGGAGAGTAATCAGTGTCAGGCGAGAATTACTATGCATGCTCGGGGGCATGGTCATGTGTGTATGCTGCTTTGATATATTAATAAACGGAGAGGAAACAGCCGCTCATGAGAGCAACACCGACCTTTAAATAAACCTTTTCATAGCAGGAAAAAAAAGCACAAGTGTAACTAATTACATCAGCGACGGCTCTGTTCCGCTTTGGTGCTAGTATCCTCCGCCATGACCCGGCATGTACAATACGGCTCTGGCACTTGCACAGCTAATTGGAATGCGGGCGTTATTAATGGTATTAGTTACAGCACCGGTGTTTGACGGCTCAAAATGCGTATTACTCGACAAAAAACTCTGAGATGTGGGCGGTGATTCCCGGCCTATTCTACTGCTCTGATGTTCACCATCAGCAGTACGAGGCTTTTTGACCTGGTGTGCACCCAGGTGTGAGATTGCATAATGTAATCCTCCCTCAAACTGCACTTATACTGCTGTTGCTTCTTTCAGAGAGACACATTTCTGTGAAAGAGGAGATGTTCCTGTTGTAAATCTTGTCCTCTTCTCAGCTTATGCCATCTGTCCCCCCCATCTCACCTCAAATACTCTTTCTTTCATCCTAATCCCTCGTTCTTTATCTCTAATTAGTTGGCATGACTATCCCGGCAATCTGCGTCGTATCGCAGACGGAAAACGGAGGCTGTATGTTTTTTCTAATCTCTTAAAAATCAGGGCAGTGTTGATTCAAACAACTGATAATCATGTTACATCATAAATGGATGCACCTCGTCTTCCACGTAAAACCTCTTCCCACAAATAGAAATGTAATCATTTTTTGGAACAAATGCTTTATTAGTTGGATAACCTCTCCGACGCTTTTATTGCTTTTTTTGCTTTTTGTTTTTCCTGTTGGTGTTGCCCCTCCAGGATGCAGTTTGTTTACTGACTATGTTTAATACATGCTGGCTCAGGTCAGCACAGAACATGACTTTTAACTCCACGTCTAAAAGCAAAAAGGACGAACACTGAATGGAAAGTGACAGTGCTATCTTTGTTTGTCCTCAGGGAGGTTTTTGTATCAGGAGACAGAAAAACAGGGACAGGCCCCCCCACATACCGTCCAGTCTTCTTTAGAAAAACAAACGTCTTCATCTCCAGCAGGTAAGCTTTCAATCCTCATATAGTTGTTAGATGTATTTGTTTCATGCATTAACACATTGTTAAAGTCCTGAGAACAAATTGTGGATACACTTCATGAACGCAGCAGCTCTGTGAATACTGAATCTGAAAATCAAACATTTGAAATAACATGCAGGGAGGGAAGCCTGATCTGACAAACACACAGTGAGGGAGAAGCTGTTTGGAACACATGTTGTCACAAAGGATAAATTAAATAACACTCACATCTCAGCATATTCTGCACAGTGCATGTGTACATGTTGTTTTTGCCTTTAAACCTAAAAATCCCACATAGTCCCAGCACTGTGTGTCAAGTTGTTCTAGTCATAAATCAGGAATAAACACAAATTAATTAATTAACTAAATACATTGTAAAAGTGTATAAGGGCTTTAAACATGATGATAGAAGTATATGATGGTCATCCCCTTGCTCTATTATGTCTCATAAATTGTTGCAGCAGTTTTTGCGTTGATATCATTTGTTACACAGATTTGGTGCGAAATTTAACAATTTTTTTATCACTGGAGAATTGATAAAAATGATCAATAATCCCTCCAAAATACCACATTAAGACACCAAGACCTTGAGGAACACCATAGAAAAATCCATGCTGGGATTTGGGATCAAAACCTTTTGACATTTTGGAGATTTCTGCAAGAATTGCATTTTTTCGGTGATTGGATGGTGAGCACTTCTGTTGTGTAAAACTGCTCAGAAATCCCCTTATTGTCAATCTAGCTAGGAAAGCCATCCATCCTCTGAGTGCTCTAGGTCTCTAGTTTGATCCATCCATCCTCTGAATGCTCTAGGTCTCTAGTCTGATCCATCCATCCTCTGAATGCTCTAGGTCTCTAGTTTGATCCATCCATCCTCTGAATGCTCTAGGTCTCTAGTTTGATCCGTCCATCCTCTGAATGCTCTAGGTCTGTAGTTTGTGGCTGTAAAGTTTCATGAGGCTGTGATTATCCTAGAGGTCACCACAGGTCATTCTATACTGAGGTCAAGTTTTTAAAAAAATGGTCTCACTACAATGAAATGTCTCCTATGGGGACTAACATCATCACACATGAATACAGTTGGGCTCATTGGATCCACAAGAGTCTCAGCTTTACAGTGATACCCAATTCATGTAATTCAAGACTGTTTAGGGACCCCAGTATGCAGAAATATTCAAATACATCATTTTAGAATAGGAGACAATAACACATTTATACTGCATTCAAAAAAACTGTTTTGCCCAAACTGCATGTGATTATCATAAAGTGGGCATGTCTGTAAAGGGGAGACTCGTGGGTACCCATAGAACCCATTTTCATTCCCATATCTTGAGGTCAGAGGTCAAGGGACCCCTTTGAAAATGGCTAGGCCAGTTTTTTTCTCGCCAAAATTTAGCCCAACTTTGGAGCGTTATTTAACCTCCTTCCCAACAAGCTCACATGACATGGTTGGTACCAATGGATTCATTAGGTTTTGTAGTTTTATATGATACCACATTCAGCTCTAAAACTGAACCTGGTACAGCCTCTGAAAGACAGTAAAGTCGGTGATCCCACGGGTCAATGGGGAACTAACAGTGACGTAAGAGAAAGTTGGAATTAACTACGTGAGCTTTTTAAATGACTCGTCTGTGACACTCTTTAACGGTAATCAAATGTTAATCTTGTCATGTTTACATTAGCAGTCTTGGTATAGATAAAATCCTCATCATTTTACCTTTATGTAAATAACAGCAAGTGCCCTGGTTGGCTAAAACAAGTCCATGTAAGTAGAAGTTGTTCCCTGCTGGGACGCGTTCTGCCTCCCTCCTTCTTAATGGGCATGCTTCCAAAGGGCACTGCATCACTTGGCATGGCATGGTCTTTCCTGTTAACTAACACACACACACACACACACACACACACACACACACACACACACACACAGAGAAAGAGGCTGCCAGAGTCCTGTGGCGAGGGTTGACAGTGCGAAAGAGGGAGGAGCTGCATCGCCAGGTTGTTCACAATTGGCAGCGAGTTATCCGCCGGCCTTCCTCACCACCTCCTCCCAGCACGACAACCTGGTAAATAAACTCCCCTGGAAAACGACCTTCCTACAAGCACTAAGTGTAACCCCTTATATGAAGTATGATCACTGTAACCTGGAAGAGATCTTGTGCAAAAAAGGGTTAATAATGCAAACGGGAGTCGACAGATATTACGTGCGTGGGTGTGTGTGTCAGCATGACATCACATAGATGTCCTTCCAGAGATTGCAGCTGATCCCAACAAGAGGAAAGGAGAGGAGAGGGGAGGGGAGGGGACAGTGGACGGTGGTAGACCAGACTAAATACCTTCATGTTTAATGTAAACTGTGCATTACATTGTAAAGCGTTTGATCTTTGGACGACAGCATTCAGAATTGGCTGTGACATCCCTCTCATGTTTTATTCATCGTGGCGCACACCGTTGCTTTATTAGATGAGACAAGGGAGCGTGTTGTAACAAGGAACTCTTAAATCATCTGAGCACTTCGCTATGAGAAACAGCTGCCCTTTCTTCTGATGGTAGCTCTTTAAGATTAGGAACAAATCAAATTTAAGAGCGTAATGAGGGGAAAGAGGACAAGCGTGGGAAAACATCAGGTGATTTCTAAGCCGTCCAAACGCAAAGCAAGGTCAAAGATCTGGAAAAATCCACATGATTTTCCAGGGCGGCTCCGGGAAGGGGTCACCGCTGTCTTATCGCAGGTCGGAGCAGACTGCACCGCTGTGCCGTGACCGCAGGAGTACACTTTGGCTTCTCCTCTCTCTCTCTCCCTCCCTCCCTCCCTCCATCCATCTCTCTTTCCCTCCCTCCCTCTATCGCTTGACCACCTGGCACCAGGCAGCGTGCTCCCTTTCCATCTGCTCTTATTCTCAAGCTGAGGAAACGCTGGGGGACCAGATGGATGGATGAAGGGGTTGGAAAAATAGGAGAAGGAAAAGTAAACAGTTGGGTCAGCAGCGAAAGCAGCTGAGTATCTTTTATCAGCTTTAGATTAACAGAAAGCCTGAGCGCTACACGTGATAAAAAAAATCAGTTATTAACTTTTGTGCTGAGGGAGGGGAAAAATAATCATCTCCAGGTTGTCATTTGTATTGCAACAGCATTGCTCTTTATGTCCAAATGAGACCGACCTGAATACCATTATAATTAATGTTATTAGAGAATCTCCTGCATACATGAGAGGATGTCAAAAGCACATGTTGGAAGTGTGCAGTCACAGCCCGCCAACATATCGATGGCCCGTGGCTTTTTATATTGATTCAGATTAAAGCACCGTTCCTATCTGAATGCCATCTGTCAATTTTTTTTTATGATTCAATCTACGAAAGTGGCTTTTCATTTTAATATGTCGAAGGTCTCGACCGGCATGTTTTTGCATCGCCCGGCTTAATGAAGTGGATAGATAGAGCGTGTTGATGGGTTACTGCGTTGCTGTGATTGAAAATCATATATATAAGCTCAACGTAAGACATGCGATCAATTTGTGTTTTTGTGTGTTTGTATTATGTTTCATCTCATCTCATCTCATCTCATCTCATCTTCAACCTCTTATCCGGGGTCAGGTCACGGGGGCAACAGCTCCAACAGGGGACCCCAAACTTCCCTTTCCTGGGCCACATTAACCAGCTCAGTCCCAGCTCAGTCCCAGCTCAGTCCCAGGCCAGTGTGGAGATATAATCTCTCCACCTAGTCCTGGGTCTTCCCCTTGGCCTCCTCCCAGCTGGTCGTGCCTGGAACACCTCCATAGGATGCCCGAAGCACCTCAGCTGGCTCCTTTCAACGCAAAGGAGTAGCGGCTGTACTCCGAGTCCCTCACGGATGACTGAGCTTCTCACCCTATCTCTAAGGGAGACGCCAGCCACCCTCCTGAGAAAACCCATCCAGGCCGCTTGTACCGCGATCTCGTTCTTTGGGTCATGAACCCAGCCCTCATGACCAGAGGTGAGAGTAGGAACGAAGACTGACCGGTAGATCGAGAGTTTTGTCTTTCGGCTCAGCTCTCTTTTCATCACAACGGTGCGGTAAAGCGAATGCAATACCGCCCCCCCGCTGCTCCGATTCTCCGGCCAATCTCACGTTCCATAGTCCCCTCACTCGCAAACAAGACCCCGAGGTACTGGGTAGTGCAGTACAAGAAGCTGAACTAACGACCTTTTGAAGGGCGCAACAATTGTTTGCTGTAATCATTCAGTGTGTGTCAATCAAATGGCAATTTTTGATCTCCAAGACACAACCTGGCAGTTTAATATCTCAATTAATATGTGCAGTTCAAGAGATCTGAGCAGGAACACTGCGCTGCGGTGGTTTTCTTGCCCCTCGCTTTCATATTCCCCCAGCAGCAGAAATGTAAATCAGTTTAGTTGTAAATACATACACAGGCCGCAACATCAAGGGGGGGTTTATAATTCACATCTTTGAATGGATTGTCAGCGGTTCAATTTGCCACGTTTTGTAGGGTGATCAAAAGATAATAAGATCCATGGAGGAAAAAGAGCCTTTCCAACTTTGTTTTTGCATAATGAATTGATTTAGTGCAGCTTGTTGTTTGGCTTCACCTATACAAGCCTCGGTGGTGGCGTAGCGCTCTAATTGAGTGCAGAGGATAGACGGCAGGTCAGGCCATTTGAGCTTACTGCTGAGGACACACATGCACTGGCTACAATTCAGATGAAGCTCATATATTATCCCCATCAAAGTCTCACGAATCTGTATGCTACCTTCTCTTCAGTATTGTTGCTGTTGTATTGGTGCTCCAGCAATTCATAAAGGCAGAAGTGACTCCTCTTGCCTCCTGCCTCTTTGGTCTCTAGATTGTCTGGTGAAGTTTTCTATTGCTAGTTTTGCAAAGCCAGATGTGACGGTGCATCTTCTTATTGTCATGATCATTGATGGGGAAGAAACGCAAAGCTAACAAATCTATATGCAGAGGCTTTGTAATGTTTGAACTTGATTTAAGTTTCCTTGTTCTCATCCACATTTAAGCCAAAACAATAAAGTTGTCCCATGACATATATACAGTATGCTGTATGCAATTAATCGTGATCAATTGCAAATGAATTGCACATTTTTTATCTGTTCAAAATGAACCTTAAAGGGAGTATTTAATCCTCTTATCAACATGGGAGTGGGCAAATATGCTGCTTTATGCAAATGTATGTATATATTTATTATTGGAAATCAACTAAACAACACAAATCAATGACTGATATTGTCCAGAAACCCTCACAGGTACTGCATTTAGCATTAAACGATATATACATAACATGCAGCCCAACAGGCAACAACAGCTGTCAGTGTGTCAGTGTGCTGACTTGACTATGACTTGCCCCAAACTGCATGTGATTATCATAAACACATTATTATTGCGTTAACTTTGACAGCCCTATAGATGAGCAAAATCAAGTGTTTTAAAGGAGCAGTGTGTAGGATCTGGCGGAAACCGGCAGTGAGGTTGCAGCTTCTTCCGTGTGTCAAGCATGAAGGATTGGTATTGCGAAAACGCGAAAGTCCCTCTCTAGAGCCAGCATAGAGTGTGTTTGTGTATGTGGGAAGTGAGTGGTGAAGCAAGAGAGAGAGGGCGGCATCGACGGTAGCAACTAAAGTTATCAACTCCGTCCCAAGCAGGAAAAGTTAACAGTGTTTGGTTTGTCCGTTCTGGGCTACTGTAGAACACAGTGGTGCAACATGACAGACTCTGTGAACAGGACCCACTCCCTATGTAGATATAAACGGCTCATTCTAAGCTAGCAAAAACACAATGATTCTTATTTTCAGGAGATTATACACTAAAGAAAACATACTTATTAATATTATATTCCATTTCTACCATTAAATCCCCCTAAATGTTACACACTGGTCCTTTAATGTGTGTGTGAGTGTGTTATCTTTGTTTTGTTTTATTGGTTTGTTTGCTTTGGTCTTCGTGACATCGTTGGTGATATGCGGTCATCGCTGTGGTGCTCTGGGCAGCATCTCCCAGTGATCGCTTGGCAACAGTGTTACCACGGCGTTGTTTTGATTCACTGAACTGACAGCAGCTCCCCGAACCCCCAAACAAACAGCGTGCATTGTTTTACCGAGGCTGATAACACCACAATAAATAATGGAACACCGAAACACTGCAGAATAAAGTAATACCTGCACAGTCCAAATAAATCAAAAACATTTGTGCTTGAGAACAGTTTTATTACCTATATTTTACAGTTTTATTGGCTAAAACCAAATCTCACTTCAACTGATAATAGCATTATATCGGCTCATCGCAGTAATTCTCAACCAGGGTTATTTAAATCAGGGACAGGAGAACTACTAGGTGGAAACTATGCTAAACTCAACTCAATTTAAAAAAGAGAAATTGTGATTTTATTTTATAGAATATATATCCATATTTGTTGAGGGAAATAAACAAACAAATAGGATTCAATTGGTGTGCTGCTGATCTAGTTATTTAAGCAGCAGCTGCCCATCAACCAGCCAGTTCTTACCACATGTTGCAGTTGACTGTGTGAAAACTAACTAGTTAGCAAACGAGCAGTTTAAATGCTAGTCTATAGCCTAAATGTAATTAGTTAAAATGTTAAGTCATAAATGAACAGTTGAAATGGTTAAAAGTAAGTTGAAATCAAAAGTGCTGAAATAGTAAGCTACAGTAAAAGCAGAGGTGTGGACTCGACATGACTTGGACTTGAGTCAGACTCGAGTCCCAAATTTGATTTTAACTTTAAACTCGAAAAATAACTGCAACTCGATTTGGACTTTAAGATCAATGACTTGTGACTTTGTTTAAAAATACTTGATATCTTACCCCAAAGATGAAATAGTGTGTTATTTATTTATCTAGTCTGGTTTCTAGTGTTGGTTGTCTTTATTATTATTATTTTTATTATTATTTTATTTTTATTTTTATTTTTATTTTTATTTTTATTTTTATTTTTATTTTTATTTTTATTTTTTATTTTTTTTATTTTTTTTATTATTATTATTTTTTTTATTTTATGATTGGTTTTTTTTGGGGGGGGGTTATGGGGTTGGTATGTTTGTGAGTCTGTCTGTAGATGTTATTTTTTTTGTTTGTGATGAAAATAAATTTACAAAAAAATAGTGTGTTATTTAAAAAGTATGCAACGAATCAATGTACTTCCCTTCACTTCCTGACTGAACCCAGCAAATCGACAGTAATATCCCCAGATCTTTTTTTTTTTATGATTAAGTTCAGTCGCACTTGTTTTAACAAATAAATATTATTTATTTTATTTTTTTGTAAATTTAATATATTATTACTCGGGTGTTGAAATGTCATTACATTTGGTGAAGAGTGCATTATGATTATATAAAGTTTAGGGCTTGTCAGTCTTGACTTGGGACTTTATTGCAGAGACTTATGACTTGCAAAACAATGACTTGTTCCCACCTCTAGCTAAACGTAAGGGATAAACAGTTGAAATAGTTTGCTAAAAGCAATGGGTAAACGGTTGAATGGGTGCATCATCTGATAGGGCTGAAGGTAGCCTATCAGACAATAAAGGTGGGGGCCCACTGGTATACAGCTGGAGTGCTTTCTTGCAGACTAAAAGATTTGAGTAAATTATTGCCAGAAGATGAAATACGAGCGTCAAAAGGGAAGCAGATGGGGATTGGAAGAAGCATCCAAAAACCAGAAAGCTGTTGCTTTATCAATTAGAGCTTTCATCATCAGTCAAATCAAACACACATGCAGGAGCCTGTTTTAGTTCATTTCACAGTCAGTAAGAGGATGCTGGAGAAGAAGCATTGGACCCTTTCCTAAATAACCCTCAAGACGACTGATCCTGGGGTGACTTAATAAATGAATTCCCTATGACTCTCCTGTAGCATTTAAGCGATTGTCACAGTGACATAATACGTCATCATCTGCAAACAAATCATGGGAGACATGAAGGGCTTATGGTAAAACTAATGTTTTTTTTGCTATTGTAAATTACAGTCGGAGCTAAAAGCAGATGCAACACGGAGAACTAACTGGCTTTCCAAGTGCTCAACGTCGGTGACAGAAAACTGAAATTGCGTCATGGAGCTACAGTACATCACTTAAATAGGATTTCTCATTTATGAAGTTATACGTGTCTAGATTCAATTATAATTCTATGAAGTATAAGATCATTAGGGGGGTCTAAAGTCACTATATGTTTAATCCTTATACGGTTTTACCACCCATAAACTCCGATAGGAACCTGATGGGATGGCTATAGCAGAGAGCCAGTGGACATATATTACACTCCCTATGTTCTCTGCACTCCGACTCTGATTCATATTAGTGCCATAAAGCACAGGGCCGGGGCACTTTTAGACAGCGGTGGTATAAATCCAGCAGTACAGAGCTGATGAAAAAAAAAAAAATGACTCAAACACAATCCATTTCTAAACACTGTGCTCCTTTTCTGTTGTTTATCTCTGAGCTACAACAGCGAGTAAAGTTTCAGGCGCTGCTCGTTGTTGTCTGTAACAGTAAATATAGAGTACATGCAGCCGGGGTAGAGTCTGATGACACAAAGCATGGTGACCTTCATGGTATTAAGGCGTGTCCATCCAATCTTTCAGAGGCCGTCATAAAGCACACGCTGCTCTGACACCTCAGGGTGCGAGGTGTAGGGGGCGAGAGTTATGATGTGCTGTAAAAAGACATGACTGACTGTACACTGAGCGGTGTGTTTATGTTCTATTACACACAGGGTTCACCCTCAGTGCTCTATAGTCTCCAGCTACTGACGACGACACACATCTGCGTGGGCTGAAATTTACACTGAGATGGACACACTCGACCGATCCTGAGGCGAATGCACATAATAAAAAAAAGGATCTTCTTTTTCTTTAGTTCTTTCGTAGACACTCACTTCTAATTTGCTGGTAAATGTTGATTATAATATTTGAGTTAGGGCTGTCAAAGTTAAACCTACAGTATATTTTTGGCATCATTGGGAAAACACGTTCCATAATAACCTTTCAGCATATTGTAATTCAAGTGTTCTGAGAGACTTCTGCACCTCCTCATAGCTCTGTTTTCAGGCTTTAAAACATCTAGCCTATGACGGGAGACTTTGACCAATCACAGGTCATTTCATAGAGAGAGAGCGTTCCTGTTGGCTGTGATCCGGCTGGTGGGCGGTGCTTGCGGTATTTCCTTGCAGGGTCAAAACTTTTTTACAGCTAAACAGTACACTACAAGATGTTTCTGAGAACATTTGAGGAGAGAAATAGGCATTACAGTAACAGAATATTGATTCATATTTGATCAGCGCTGCCTAGTTTGACAGTTTGGTCGGAGTTGGCGAGTGATTGACAGCTGCTCAGAGACGACAAGGCTCCAGCTCGGCTCTGATTGGTTGTTGTCCTCCGGTCTGGAGGACACAGAGACACATGATTTTTTTCAGATTACCTGTCTCATGCACTACTGTCAGGTTGTAGTGATCGTTTTATAAAAATAACTTTTTTTAATCATATTTGCTCCGTTTCTACCCACTGCTGCTTTAACACGATGATAACACGTTAACGCAAATTTGTTTTATCACAACTTGTGATTTTTAGGTTGTAGTGAGCTCAGTTTTAAAGCTATGAGTGAAGATACTGGCACGCTACACTTCACGCTAAATTTTGGCGAGGAAAAACTGTCATGGTCATTTTCAAAGGGGTCCCTTGACCTCTGACCTCCAGATGTGTGAATGTAAATGGGTTCTATGGGTACCCACGAGTCTCCCCTTTACAGACATGCCCACTTTATGATAATCACATGCAGTTTGGGGCAAGTCATAGTCAAGTCAGCACACTGACACACTGACAGCTGTTGTTGTCTGTTGGGCTGCAGTTTGCCATGTTATGATTAGAGCATATTGTTTTATGCTAAATGCAGTACCTGTGAGGGTTTCTGGACAATATCTGTCATTGTTTTTTGTTGTTAACTGATTTCCAATAATAAATATATACATACATTTCCATTAAAGCAGCATATTTGCCCACTCCCATGTTGACTAAGGTACATTTGGAACAGATAAAAAATGTGAGATTAATTTGCATTAACTATTTTTAATCATTTGACAGCCCTATAGTTGCAGTTTATCAGAATAAGACACTCAATAGCATCCAATTATTCAAAATAATATCCCCTGTGCATCTACCTGTTTCATTATTTTCATATCTTAGTACACCTGTTTTTGCAGTATCTCCAGTAATGTACGACGAGCCATTTCTTAAGTCAAACATGTTTGAGGGAGAATAAAAGAGGACCTACTTTCTCTGTCAAGATATCTAAGAAATGTTTACCCAGTAAAGCCAGTCAAATTTTAATCAGTTCTGCTAATGTTTGCACTCTGCTCAGCGTCAGTCAGACGGCATAAAACGACCCGTGTTCAGATTGGAGGGGGGGACGACGTCAGCAAAGTGGTGAAACCTGAGATCAGATATAGCATCACATACATTATTAGTTTGTTAATATAGTATTTTTTCTCAGCCTCAAATGTGGCCTATTTGGAAATCCATGTAGCTCTGTTTCTGAATGTTGCTGAATATCAATAATGCATGAATGTTTCCGGGCACTGTGTTCTCCCAAAGACAGACATAATATGATTCGTTTTTTGTTTTTTTTAAGTCCTGCTTTGCTTTTCACCTTCAGTATTCCTTTATATTTCCTCCTGGCTATTTAGGGCATGAAGTTACACACAAGGAGAAAGGTGTGGGCTTATTCTGGATCAGTGCTGGGTTTCTTAAGCACCAGTAAACATGCAGAATTACAGCTAAAATGGGCTGAATTAAGAGTGCGACCCGGTCGTGGCATTTACTGATGCGGTGAACAGCCTCCCCCTCATGTTTTCCTTGTCAACACGGTGCATATAACTGCAGACAGTCTGCAGGAGAGAAAATAAGTCAACGGGGCTGCAGAAGCAAATGTTCTTTATGGTGATTAATCCACAGTCAAAATGTCAAATGTGTACAGTATTTTTCTGCGGATGGTTGACTTTTTGCAGCATTTGTTTTTCACACTTGGAATGGCGTTTCACAAATTTGTTCATTGCTGCTAAAATGATCCCGAGCATTATTTTCCCGTCACCGTTCTGAACTGTAAAAGATGTCCTCACAGATTAAACTGTGATAAAGAGGAAAAGAGACAGAGAGAGTGTTACTCAGTCAAAGTGTGTCCCGTTCTCCTTCTGCATTCATCAACTTCACTTCCGTGGCGTGAATATTTGCTTTCTTTGAGAGCCAAGGCAGAGAAATAAAAGGAAATGAGAAGAGTATGAGGAGGGAAGGGGATAACAGGAAAAAAGAGAATATACTGTGTGCATGAGAAAGAGATCTGTTGAGGGAAATAACAACGGAAATCAGAAAGGTATGATGCTGAAGAGAGGAGATTGGGCCGAAGGGAGAAAGAAAGATAGAAGCCAAGAGAGCTGTCAGAGAGAAAGTCACCACTCTCTCTGCTGTTGATTATCTCTGGAGCACCCTGCCACGCTGCTAATCTGAGCACGGATGGAGTTTAGTTAGTCGTTAATAGCTCTGCTGACGCCTCCCAGTGTGTAGCGACCCGGCACGCTCACAGGTCAAACTATCGGCCAACAACCGGCATCGCTGTCCTCACAAATTAACTTGTTATTATATGAGCAATAATATTTCTGCAATCATGCCTGACCTGCAATCTTCTGCAGCAGTAGGGGGTGGACATTGCACTGGTTGAATATGAATTATAGAGAGTGAATGAGTTAGAGACAGAGCAAAGCTAGCAGGAGATATATACCCGTCTCCACAGTAAACTTTTTCTTCTGTTTTTTTTTTTTTTTTACTCCCTCCCATCCTCTTCCACTCGCTGTCATTTCAATTCAGGTCATATCTCATATCCATGCACAGCCTCACAAGCAGAAGCAGACAGATTTTTGCCTAAAGGTGCCTCTCGTTAAAACTTTTACAGCATTTCATGTTTCGCAAAAATTCGCTGGACATGAATTGATAAAGCTGCGGGCGCCGAATGTTGTGGGGTTGTTATGCAGCAAAAAAAAAAAATCACGTGCGCTTCTGATTTAGAAGAATTTCTGCGGGGTTCATTAGGATGGTGCTCATTTCAGCTGCTCTATGACCTACACACCCAAACCCTTCATGAATTTTAACAGCCCCCCCCCTCCACTTTTGCGTATCAGAAATATTGACGAGGGCGAGTCGATAGAGAATGAAAGATGTATGGACAGTGAGGCGCAGTGCCCTCGTATCAGGTGCAGAATGACAGGATTCAATTAGGACCGGCATGTTTCTCAAGTTGGGAGGTGATCATCGAAGGTCAGACGCTGTTAAGATTTCTTCGATCCCGATGGACGTGAGCGGCGCTGCGTAATGATTTTCTTACTGCTGGTATTGATATTCAGTACCGGTTCATCAAGAGAGAGACTATTCAGTTTGTAGGATCATATTTTGTGCAGCCTGAAACTGGAGCCTTTTTAATGCAAGAGGCCACCAAATTCATGTACTTTGGCAAAAATAAAACAAAACATGATGTTCACTGTGAAGCAACGTGAGAATATATGCAAGTTGCCTCTCAGGAATGTAAACCATTAAGCAAAAATCTAAATTGCCGTGGTATCCTAGTTAGCATTATGTAAAATAATTCATAATAAATGAGGTGAAATGTGCCAGAACAGGCCCGCTTTAAGTGGGAGGAATGCTTGTCTGCAAAAAAACAAGCAGTGAAAGACAATATGACCTCAGTGAGCCCAACCACTGCCTATACAGAACACCGCCTATACATTATTAATATACAGCACCGCTGTGTGTCTTTATGCACAGGCAGAGGAAACAATTACAGCAGGGCAATGTTGTCGATACTAATCCAGTCGATGTTGTTCCTAGCCCCAAGTTCTCTGTTACACTTTCTATAAGCTCACACTAATTGAACAACTTTCTCTCCCACCCGTTCCTTTACGCCTCGTAGCCTACACACACTGAAACAACTCCTTATTCTCCTCGTATAAGCTCCAGCTAGCTTTGGTGGCAGAGAGCGTCTAGCTGACCTCAATCCCCTCCCACTGTGGGTCACCGTCCTGCCCGGCAGAGAGAGCTCTCTGGCTGTCACACGAAGCACCGATCCGGCATGTTCTTAACCCCCACAGCTAGCTGCTTCCCATGGCCCGGAGCGATTAGCCTCACTATTCATACCCAACCAAAGCTACTCTCTCAAGCTCCCTGTCTCCTCAGCCGCTCTCCTCAAGGATGCGACTGGTCAAACACTCTGGACAGCAGATCCACCTCGGCTCAGCAGCTGATTAGCACGGTTCTGTCTGAAGAGTGTTTGTGTGCCAGTCCGTCCCTACGCATGTGCACATGTGCAACATAACGGAAATCAAGAGTCAGTGTCCACCCAGCAGGCACACAGAGAGGAGGGCTGTAGTGGGAAAGTCTTTTTCTCTTAGGAAGGTTCCTAACGGAGAGAAATGACCCGGAAGTATCTCAGTATCTCAAGTTTGAATCCTCTAAATATTAAAGGCAGGGTTGACGATGTTCTCCAGTCTACACTATGTGTTATATTGGTTGAAATGGTCTTTACCCCCCGACAGCGATCCATTACTGATGAGCTCTGAAAAAGGACCGTTAAAGAGCCGTCATCTGTAGCTGCTGTAATCCTGTTAAAACGTCTACCAATCACTGCCTCGCGGTCCGCTTGGAAAGAACCAATGAGATGCCTCCCTGCCTCCCTGCTCGTACTCTAGCCTTGGCGTGCACAAACGGAGCTCCTGAGGCGATGCTACTTTCAAATGATGCTAGCTCTCCAACATCGTCAACCCTACCTTTAAGGAAAGGTGCTTCAATGCTTCCTTTCTTATCTCCTTTAGCAGAGGATACACTGGAGCATCCTTTACCAAAGGAAAGGAGATAATACCGCCCCACAATTCCTTGCGGCCGCAACATTTAAAGCGACCCACCATTCCACTGTTTATGAAAACAAACAATATGCTTATCATGCATATTATTTTCATACTGTCATATACTAATTGGGATTCATGTTGATAAATAATAAAAAATCAAAACAAGAATAACAAAAAAAATGAACAGTAAACATATAGCAAACAAATCAAATCAACATAAATAAATATTATGTTCCAAAAAGAGTAGGAAGAAATTTACATTTAATGGTTCTACTCCTTCACCAGACCTCAAAACATAACTCAATATTTATCATATAAACGTTTGTGGTAGCCTGTAGGTTATTCCTTTAAGGTAGTTTATTTCAAATCCATCCTTGGTAATGAAGTGATATTTTTCGGTGGTTGTCCACGTAAGGTCAGATAATCCTTTGTTATATGTTAAAGTGTTCTAGCAGCAGAAGGACCTGCGGTATCTCTCTTTCAGCAGTCTGTCACTGAAGGAGATATTTAAGAACGCACGGGGGGGAAGCAGCACCTTTTGTAGTCCATCTTCAGAACATCGTAGTTTCACCACGGCAGAATAACACCCACCGCCGTCGCATCATAATTACAGAGCCTATAGTGAAGTGCAGTCGGATTCTCTGAACACCACGGTTACCTTTTCCTAAGTCCTTCTGAATTCATCTTTCCTTGACCTCATGACGTTTTCCATCAAGGTCAATGAAAAGTTGTTAGGAAAAGACATTAAGACGCAGTTGTTTGACTTTTCGACCGCAGCCTGGATATAAACTCTCAGCAACATCACACTTGGACTTTCCTGCACTTTCCCAGTGAGTGAGGTGTTTCACTCCATCTCTTCAACAAACACTTCCACCCACAGATCTGGTATTTAAAATTCAGATAGCTCAACATCCCTCTCTCTCTCCTCTTCTTGATACTTTACAGCATCAGCCGCTGTGTGAGTGTGAGCATCTGAAAACAGTCTTTTACCATGGGAATTAATTAAGACGGTCTAAATGTAGACTACAGAGGGCTTTAAAACATACAGAACTGGCAAAGAGGCATGGATGAGTTCGGAAGTATGTGAGTGTATTCAAAGACACACAGACTTATGAAAAAAATTGATTTTGTTAAACACCTGAGGAAATTCTATTTACTTCCCACTCTGTTTTTTCTAAATGTTTTTAACATTATTAAGCTCATTCAAAGGTCCCGATCACCAACAGACAATGAAAGACAGAAAAACAGACGGGTGGGGACCAGTGGTGGAAAGTAACTAAGTACACTAAGTACAGTTACTGAGGTACTTGTTGTGCTTAACTTGAGTGTATTTATTTTATGATACTTTCTACTTTGTCTCCACTACATTCACAGGGAAATGTTGTACTTTTTAAAGGGATAGTTTGGGTGTTTTGAAGTGGGGTTGTATGAGGTTCTTATCCATAGTAGGTGTATTACCTACAGTAGGTGTATTACCTACAGTAGGTGTATTACCTACAGTAGATGACAGTCGGGGCGCCCCCAGCATCAAGTAACAGACAAGAGCACCGACACCATATCAAAGCAATACAGTGCTGTAGACGGGGACGGCAGAAAAACGTATTTTAGCCACCTTAAAGAAAGGCTCACCTAAAAAAAATTAATATCAGTTTAAGTGAACGCTTTATTTAGAATATTTTCACCTTTCACCTTTCATCTTGCCGTCAGACGGGAAACTGAACTGAAAGTTAAACCTATTTATAATCTCTGCAAAGCCAGCAGGCTCAGATGACAAAAACAGTATAGATATGTTTCACTTTCAGTTCAGGTTGCCATTAGAAAATATTGTAAATATAGCGTACACTTAAATGGATATCAACTTTTTTTAGGTAAGTTTTTTTTTAGACGTCTAAAATATTTTGCTGCCGGCTCCGTCCATAGCAGTGTATTGCTTTGCTCCGGTGTCTGTACCTCATACAACCCCACTTTAAAACACCCAAACTATCTCTTTAACCCCACTACCTTTTTCTGAGAGCTGAAGTTTTTACATTATAACAAAGCCTATAAAAAATAAGGCATTGTTAAAGATAAAACCAGTGATTGCCTTTTTGGCTTCTGACCATTTACAAAAAAAAATAAACTGTCTAGTTGGAGCCTCTTTTCATGTTTCAGATGTCTACGAGTTGTTCCTCAAAAAAGAGAGAGCAAAGATTAAAGAACATTCTGAAAAATCAATACAAATTTGTATAGCAAAACTTTAATTTTTCCTATTCTCATGGTACTTCAGATTTATCTTGTGACTCTTAGAAGGGGCCTGAACCCTTGGTTGGTAACCACTGCAGTACTAACACAGTAAAATGCTACTTACACACTATTGCATTGGTATTAACAATCTAATAATGCCGTATACAGTAGGTTATAATCATATTATTTAGAGTATAGGTTCACTGTATTAGTACTAAAGGATCTGAGTACTTCTTCACTCACTGTCGGGAACATTGATGATCGTGAGGTTTGAGAGAAAGAGTTGTCAAAAATGCTCCGTTTGTTTCTTAGCTGGCTTCACAGGAAATCTTTTCTTTCTGTAACAAAACAAGTTTGTACAACCACATAGTGATAAGGCCTACAGCGGTGGTAGAGACAAGCATAGTGACATAACCAGCCTGCGGTGATCGCCTAGAAACAGATCCAAGCACACACACACACAGGTCTCCACACAACGTCGGCCTACGTAAAGGTCGCGCCTCATCCCTTGATTGATGATGTGATATCAGCTTTGATATCATCACGCCGGTTCTCAATCAAGGTGGCATTCATTGAGCCAGAAACTGAAGCACTATAATGCACCAAACCAATCCTGTGAAGTACAAGAGAAAAGTGCTGTTCTAAAACTAAAAAATCCCTGCTTCAGCATTGTGAGGAGCAGTCACATTCGAAGCTCAGAAAAGGTTAGAAATGTGTGAATGGTGCCCACATTCCTAGAGAGGTAGAATATCCCTCAGGGTTGGCAGTGTCCCCTACACCTCAGTGCACAAGGAGTTTCACAAACACTGGCATTCTCACCCAACCAGCTTCTCCTTCACTAAAAGGGCATTGTGCTGAACAGCATGCCGGCAGGACACAGGAGGAATGGGCAAACAGCTGAAACTCCTACAGAGAGAAATGAGGGACAAAACACTGCGATGTCCCCACCGCAAAACAAAACAGTCACGTAAAAGGAGGCCAGTGAAGGCCACCATTTGAAATACTTAAAGGGGACATATCATGCTTATTTTTCAGGTTCATAAAAACGTGTTTACATGCTTTAGTGAAACGACACACACGAGACTGAGCGTGATTGACAGGCATCGTGTTGATTAATGTTTGCATCATTAGCAGCTAAAACCACAATATCACTATATATATCTCACATGCTCAGCAGTAATGTTAGCTCACCAAACAAAGGTCCCTCCGTGAATCAAAGGCCCGGCTGATGTCGACGGATACACTCAATTGTAAATCTACTCTTTAGCAGTGCCATGAACTTTTGTACAGACAGTCATAGTCCCCAGAGTGTGACTTTTCCTCTAGCACCACCATGAGGTTGACATTTGTGTTTTTTTAATTTTAACTATTGGATGGATTGCCACAGATTTTGGTGTTCCCCTTTAGGATTAATCAGAATAACTTTGACTTTTCATATGTCAGCACACATATTCATATGTGGACACACATAGTGGTGACCTACTGGTCATTTAAAGCTACTTAAAACTTGGTTTCACATCTTAAATTCTATATATTCAAGGCAAAATAAGCAAAAGTTAAAGTTAAGAAAATAAATAATTCCATAGGTATTATTATTCATCCGACGTCGGCTTCACTAGATATGACTTTCATTTTTTTGTGCTTCCGTGGTGTTTGTGTTGGAGTCTGAGTTGTTTGTGGGAACTGGTCGTTTGTTGCCGTTAGCGGACTCCATTTCTAACTGAACATCAGCTGTCGTTGCACACTGAAGGCATTCCTGAGCGCGCATGACATAACATCCGTTGGATTTTCCCCGGAAAAAAACAGCCCACATTCTCCACATTAAAAGCAGTCTACAGGCTGATCGAGGAAACCCACATTAGATTAGGTTACAACCTGTTCACACATTGGCAATGAAAAACAATTTAAAAATGTTTATATGTGTAAAAACATACTGTCCCTTTAAGACTCGAAAAAAGGCCAGTCTGCTCTGATTGGCTTGCGAGAAAAATATGGTGCACTTTCGCACCGGGAGGGTGAAAAGAGAAGATGTCACGTGCATCATCGTCATCAACACATGTGCACTAAAATCTGGTCGGCCCAAATTGAGCCAATAGCAACGCACAACCACGGCTCCAGTTACACTGCACATGTGTCTTACCCCATAGCTCAAGACCATGTCCCAGCCTCTTTCAATAAGCCTTGCCTTTGCAAAGGTATTTCTCAAGCCGTGGGTTATATATGCTAATGAGCCTGCATGTGACATAGGAAGGGGAGCCACATCTGACTGGCTTGTTGAATCGCATGTTATCTGATCTAGACAACCCACAAAAAGAACTGACTGGGTCGTCTCATTTCACAGTTTGTAGGTTGGTAGACACTCCAGATACCCAAATATATGTGCACAAGCACTGAAAAATTGAGTTTTTCATGATATGTCCCCTTTAAGGTTTGTAATGTGGTTATGAAAATGAGATTTGATCAGACTAAATAGATGTTAAAAGCATCATAATCTGTGATAACCTCCCATTTTGATTCTGAATCTGACTATTCTCAGCTCCAAACACCCTAACACCAGATCTGACACCGTAATGTATTGATTTCCAATCTATCATCAATCCGTTCCTCGCAATCCTATTATGTTCACTCTCCACCCTCGTAAAAGTCCAAGGTACTATGTCACATAAAAATAGGGGATGCCGGCGCGCTCTGAACTGCTGTTCTCCCCTTTGGCCAAGATGTACCAGTTCTTCACCTCAACCTGTCATGAAAGAGAATGATGCTCCTGCGAGGCGTCCCAGAGGTCAGGCAGCTGTGTTCCACCACTGCATCCCCAACCTTGGCAGATACATTAGTAAATTTAATTCCCCTCTGCCCTGCTGTATGTCTTTTAGTTGTGCAGTTGTGTGTGCAGCGTCCAGTAAAAGCCAAGAAGCCGTCGTTACTTGAAGCTGTATTTCATATGTGCCAGAGAGAGGAAGAGGCAGAGAGAGCAGAGATTCATTTAGTTTGACATGTTTGAAATACAGGTTCACATCCCTGAAGGGGAAGGTTTATAAATTGGAGTTTCAGCGAGATTGTATCTCGAAATTACAGCTCTGAAGATGTACTTGGTCTTGCAAAAGTTGTATGTAAAAGAAAACAAACTTGGAGGTGTTTTTTTTGGGAAACTGAATGTCAAAGAACGTCAACAAAAGATATGAAAAAAATATTTGTGCTTTGATGAGAGGTGTAAAAGATAGAGGAAGGGGAAGACTGAAAACAACTCCTACAGGGAAGGAGAAAATGACCAAAAAGAAAGCTGGGGAGATAGGCAGGAGGTGGTGCAGGAGTACACTGTGAGTGAATACTTCAGGCCACGAGCTGACAGGTGCCAGAAACGTGTCACAAGATGATTTATTTCACAAGAGGAGGCAGTATCTCTGACCTACTTTCCAGCTCTTTTCATAACTATTTAAAGATAATGATCTCAAGGAGTGGTTATATGAATCATTTTTACATCATCAGTTAAGTTTTCATCCCCATCCACTGTGTTAAATGTTACTATTGTGACTTCTCGAGGAAATTCTTGTAGCATGGCAACACTTGTAGAAGTCCTTCACCGCTGAGCAGGACGTGACGCAAATAACAACACAAACACATCCAGCCTGATCTGTCAGTGTGCTACAACTTCCTGGGTGTGTGCAAGTGTGTGTGCTTGTTTCCATAAATGTAAATGCATCCGTGATGTATTTCCTATTTATGTGAGGATATGAAAAGAACGTCTTGGGGTGTTAGGAAAGATTAGAAAAGTTGCACATGAAGAAAAAAATGCATTCATGAAAGTATATTTATATGCATGTGTGCATTTCTAACTCGCCGATAAAACTCTACACTGGCCGTATCAATGCTCACCTTTCACCTCTCTACGTTTTTCTGTGCTTCATTTGAAATTGCTTCCACCCACATCAACTGTCTATTTCTCTCTCTCTCTCTTTCAGACACACACTTGGATATACCCTGACACTTCATGTTACTATTGCTGGATGGAGGTTGTCATGGGAACACATCTTTGACAGTTTCCTCTGCTCACTCGCAGCGAAAAAACACAGAAACTCACTCAGGAGGCAGAGGAAGTGCAGGCGTTAGCAGGACGTAAAAGGGGCAACAAGAATCATCAGGAGGCATCAGTGAGGGACAGTTGAATGCATCCATACGGTGGCTAGGTGTATATTTTAGACTGTTGTCAAATTATCATCGTCAGTTACCGCCTACAGAGTTTCAATTTACCTGATTTCATAGATCCCTGAATGAAAACAACAACGTCATATGCACTTTTCAAATGACATGCTTCAGTAGTTTTATGGTTTATGGTGTATCGTAAATGTAGCTGGAGTCAGGAGCTGGATAACTTAACTCAACAAAGACTGGAAACTTGTGGAAACAGCTTGTCTGGCTTTGTCCAAAGGTAGCATATTATTTCTATCTATTTCTTTTGCTGGGACCAGTTGCCAGGCAACCAGAGGAGACTCCTGGAAGTTGCTGGTGTTGGCCAAGAAAAAGTCTGGCTCCAAAACCCCTCGTGAAACGATGAATTGTGTGAATTAAACAAACAAGATATAACATGCTAATTAACGAGCTTTAGAGGTCCTGGTAAGCATATTTTGTTAACTTCGGACAGAGCCAGGCTAGCTGTTTCCCCCTGTTTCCAGTCTTTGTGATGAGCTACGCTAGCCAGCTGCTTTTCCAAAAATGTCAAACTATTCCTTTAAGTTTGAAAAAGAAATCAAAATGTTAACGCTCCAACTCTAAGTCTATTTTTTATAGTTTCATTGGTTTGATGAAAAACTAGGTTCATAAAAGGTTGTTTGAACTTGCAGAGTTCTCGTCCGTGTGTACCAATAGTGTAATCTACATATGTGTTTACATTCATGATCGACTTTGCTGAGTTGTACTGCAAAGTGAGAATGACGGATCGCCCCAGCACCAGAGACATGTGGTGCTCTTACAGATAATGAATTGCAGACTCAGTCTCTCTGCTCCCATCTGTCTGGTTGTCTGTCTCCCTGTCAGAGATTTAGGACTCTCAACATTAAGCCTGCCATTACTCCCAAAAAGATGCTCAGTAATCACATCATGAGTGCAACAGAAAAACATTTGCATGCATGTGTGCGGTCACAGTCATAGTATAGTATGTTGAAAAATGTAATGGAAAAAGTCATAGTAAAGTATGTCATACATTTTTTTGAAAAAAAGTCATAGTAAAGTCTGTCGAAAAATTTAATGAAAAATAGGAATAGTATAGCCTGTTGAAAAAATTTATAAAAAATAGTCATGGTATAGCATGTCGAAAGATTTCATGAAAAAAGTCACAGTACAGTATGTCAAAAACATTTTATGAAAAAATGGTCATAGTTTAGTTTGTCGAAAAATTATATGAAATAAAGTAACAATATATTATGTCAGAAAAAAATTTCATGAAAAAAGTCATAGTATAGCATGTCAAAAAATGTTATGAAAAAAAGTCAAAGTACTGTATGTCGAATCATTTTATGAAAAAAAGTCATAGTTTAGTATGTCGAAAAATTATATGAAAAAAAGTCAGAATATATTATGTCAAAATATTTCATGAAAAAAAGTCATAATATATAATGTCAAAAAAAATTCATGAAAAAAGTCATAGTATAGCATGTCAAAATATTTTATGAAAAAAAAGTCATAATATATTATGTCGAAAAATTTCATGAAAAAAAGTCATAATATATTATGTCAAAAAAAAATTCATGAAAAAAGTCATAGTATAGCATGTCAAAATATTTTATGAAAAAAAAGTCATAATATATTATGTCGGAAAATTTCATGAAAAAAGTCATAGTTTAGTATGTTGAAAAATTTCATGAAAAAAGTCATAATATATTATGTCGGAAAATTTCATGAAAAAAGTCATAGTTTAGTATGTTGAAAAATTATATGAAAAAAAGTCATAATATATTATGTCAAAAAATTTCATGAAAAAAAGTCATAATATATTATGTCGAAAAAATTTCATGAAAAAAGTCATAGTATAGCATGTCAAAAAATTTTGTGAAAAAAAGTCAAAGTACTGTATGTTGAAAAATTTCATGAAAAAAGTCATAGTATAGTATGTTGAAAAATGTTATGAAAAAAAAGTCATAGTTTAGTATGTTGAAAAATTATATGAAAAAAAGTCATAATATATTATGTCGAAAAATTTCATGAAAAGAAGTCATAATATATTATGTCGAAAAATTTCATGAAAAAAGTCATAGTATAGCATGTCAAAAAACTTTATGAAAAAAAAGTCAAAGTACTGTATGTTGAAAAATTATATGAAAAAAAGCCATAATATATAATGTCGAAAAATTTCATGAAAAAAGTCATAGTATAGCATGTCAAAAAATTTTATGAAAAAAAAGTCAAAGTACTGTATGTCGAAAAATTTCATGAAAAAAGTCATAGTATAGTTTGTCGAATCATTTTCTGAAAAAAAAGTCATAGTATAGTATGTCGAATCATTTTATGAAAAAAAAGTCATAGTTTAGTATGTCGAAAAATTATATGAAAAAAACCATAATATATTATGTCGAAAAAATTCATGAAAAAAGTCATAGTATAGTATGTCGAAAAATGTTATGAAAAAAAAGTCATAGTTTGTCGAAAAATTATATGAAAAAAAGTCATAATATATTATGTCGAAAAATTATATGAAAAAACGTCAGTTTAGTATGTTGAAAAATTATATGAAAAAAAGTCATAATATATTATGTCGAAAAATTTCATGAAAAAAAGTCATAGTTTAGTATGTTGAAAAATTATATGAAAAAAAGTCATAATATATTATGTCGAAAAATTTCATGAAAAAAAGTCATAGTTTAGTATGTTGAAACATTTTATGAAAAAAAAGTCAAAGTACTGTATGTCGAAAGATGTTATGAAAAAAAGTCATAATATATTATGTCGAAAAATTTCATGAAAAAAAGTCATAATATATTATGTCGAAAAATTTCATGAAAAAAAGTCATAGTTTAGTATGTTGAAAAATTATATGAAAAAAAGTCATAATATATTATGTCGAAAAATTTCATGAAAAAAGTCATAGTATAGCATGTCAAAACATTTTATGAAAAAAAAGTCAAAGTACTGTATGTCGAAAGATGTTATGAAAAAAAGTCATAATATATTATGTCGAAAAATTTCATGAAAAAAAGTCATAATATATTATGTCGAAAAATTTCATGAAAAAAAGTCATAGTTTAGTATGTTGAAAAATTATATGAAAAAAAGTCATAATATATTATGTCGAAAAATTTCATGAAAAAAAGTCATAATATATTATGTCGAAAAATTTCATGAAAAAAAGTCATAGTATAGTATGTTGAAACATTTTATGAAAAAAAAGTCAAAGTACTGTATATCGAAAAATGTTATGAAAAAAAGTCATAGTTTAGTATGTCGAAAAATTATATGAAAAAAAGTCATAATATATTATGTCGAAAAATTTCATGAAAAAAAGTCATAATATATTATGTCGAAAAATTTCATGAAAAAAAGTCATAATATATTATGTCAAAAAAAAATTCATGAAAAAAGTCATAGTATAGCATGTCAAAATATTTTATGAAAAAAAAGTCATAATATATTATGTCGGAAAATTTCATGAAAAAAGTCATAGTATAGCAAGTCAAAAAATTTTATGAAAAAAAAGTCAAAGTACTGTATGTCGAAAAATGTTATGAAAAAAAGTCATAGTTTAGTATGTCGAAAAATTATATGAAAAAAAGTCATAATATATTATGTCGAAAAATTTCATGAAAAAAAGTCATAATATATTATGTCGAAAAATTTCATGAAAAAAAATCATAGTATAGTATGTTCAAACATTTTATGAAAAAAAAGTCAAAGTACTGTATGTCGAAAAATGTTATGAAAAAAAGTCATAGTTTAGTATGTCGAAAAATTATATGAAAAAAAGTCATAATATATTATGTCGAAAAATTTCATGAAAAAAAGTCATAGTATAGAATGTTGAAACATTTTATGAAAAAAAAGTCAAAGTACTGTATGTCGAAAAATGTTATGAAAAAAAGTCATAGTTTAGTATGTCGAAAAATTATATGAAAAAAAGTCATAATATATTATGTCGAAAAATTTTATGAAAAAAAGTCATAATATATTATGTCAAAAAAAAATTCATGAAAAAAGTCATAGTATAGCATGTCAAAATATTTTATGAAAAAAAAGTCATAATATATTATGTCGGAAAATTTCATGAAAAAAATGTCAAGTACTGTATGTTGAAAAATTTCATGAAAAAAGTCATAGTATAGTATGTTGAAACATTTTATGAAAAAAAATCAAAGTACTGTATGTTGAAAAATTTCATGAAAAAAGTCATAGTATAGTATGTTGAAAAATGTTATGAAAAAAAAGTCATAGTTTAGTATGTTGAAAAATGTTATGAAAAAAAGTCATAATATATTATGTCGAAAAATTTCATGAAAAAAAGTCATAGTTTAGTATGTCGAAAAATTATATGAAAAAAACCATAATATATTATGTCGAAAAAATTCATGAAAAAAGTCATAGTATAGTATGTCGAAAAATGTTATGAAAAAAAAGTCATAGTTTGTCGAAAAATTATATGAAAAAAAGTCATAATATATTATGTCGAAAAATTATATGAAAAAACGTCAGTTTAGTATGTTGAAAAATTATATGAAAAAAAGTCATAATATATTATGTCGAAAAATTTCATGAAAAAAAGTCATAGTTTAGTATGTTGAAAAATTATATGAAAAAAAGTCATAATATATTATGTCGAAAAATTTCATGAAAAAAAGTCATAGTTTAGTATGTTGAAACATTTTATGAAAAAAAAGTCAAAGTACTGTATGTCGAAAGATGTTATGAAAAAAAGTCATAATATATTATGTCGAAAAATTTCATGAAAAAAAGTCATAATATATTATGTCGAAAAATTTCATGAAAAAAAGTCATAGTTTAGTATGTTGAAAAATTATATGAAAAAAAGTCATAATATATTATGTCGAAAAATTTCATGAAAAAAGTCATAGTATAGCATGTCAAAACATTTTATGAAAAAAAAGTCAAAGTACTGTATGTCGAAAGATGTTATGAAAAAAAGTCATAATATATTATGTCGAAAAATTTCATGAAAAAAAGTCATAATATATTATGTCAAAACATTTCATGAAAAAAAGTCATAGTTTAGTATGTTGAAAAATTATATGAAAAAAAGTCATAATATATTATGTCGAAAAATTTCATGAAAAAAAGTCATAATATATTATGTCGAAAAATTTCATGAAAAAAAGTCGTAGTATAGTATGTTGAAACATTTTATGAAAAAAAGTCAAAGTACTGTATGTCGAAAAATGTTATGAAAAAAAGTCATAGTTTAGTATGTCGAAAAATTATATGAAAAAAAGTCATAATATATTATGTCGAAAAATTTCATGAAAATAAGTCATAATATATTATGTCGAAAAATTTCATGAAAAAAAAGTCATAATATATTATGTCAAAAAAAAATTCATGAAAAAAGTCATAGTATAGCATGTCAAAATATTTTATAAAAAAAAAGTCATAATATATTATGTCGGAAAATTTCATGAAAAAAGTCATAGTATAGTATGTCGAAAAATGTTATGAAAAAAAACTCAAAGTACTGTATGTCGAAAAATGTTATGAAAAAAAGTCATAGTTTAGTATGTCGAAAAATTATATGAAAAAAAGTCATAATATATTATGTCGAAAAATTTCATGAAAAAAAGTCATAATATATTATGTCGAAAAATTTCATGAAAAAAAATCATAGTATAGTATGTTCAAACATTTTATGAAAAAAAAGTCAAAGTACTGTATGTCGAAAAATGTTATGAAAAAAAGTCATAGTTTAGTATGTCGAAAAATTATATGAAAAAAAGTCATAATATATTATGTCGAAAAATTTCATGAAAAAAAGTCATAGTATAGAATGTTGAAACATTTTATGAAAAAAAAGTCAAAGTACTGTATGTCGAAAAATGTTATGAAAAAAAGTCATAGTTTAGTATGTCGAAAAATTATATGAAAAAAAGTCATAATATATTATGTCGAAAAATTTTATGAAAAAAAGTCATAATATATTATGTCAAAAAAAAATTCATGAAAAAAGTCATAGTATAGCATGTCAAAATATTTTATGAAAAAAAAGTCATAATATATTATGTCGGAAAATTTCATGAAAAAAATGTCAAGTACTGTATGTTGAAAAATTTCATGAAAAAAGTCATAGTATAGTATGTCGAAAAATGTTATGAAAAAAAACTTAAAGTACTGTATGATGAAAAATTTCATGAAAAAAGTCATAGTATAGCATGTCAAAAGATTTTATGAAAAAAAAGTCAAAGTACTTTATGTTGAAAAACTTCATGAAAAAAAGTCATAGTATAGTATGTTGAAACATTTTATGAAAAAAAATCAAAGTACTGTATGTTGAAAAATTTCATGAAAAAAGTCATAGTATAGTATGTTGAAAAATGTTAGGAAAAAAAAGTCATAGTTTAGTATGTTGAAAAATGTTATGAAAAAAAGTCATAATATATTATGTCGAAAAATTTCATGAAAAAAAGTCATAGTTTAGTATGTTGAAAAATTATATGAAAAAAAGTCATAATATATTATGTCAAAAAATTTCATGAAAAAAAGTCATAATATATTATGTCGAAAAAATTTCATGAAAAAAGTCATAGTATAGCATGTCAAAAAATTTCGTGAAAAAAAGTCAAAGTACTGTATGTTGAAAATTTTCATGAAAAAAGTCATAGTATAGTATGTTGAAAAATGTTATGAAAAAAAAGTCATAGTTTAGTATGTTGAAAAATTATATGAAAAAAAGTCATAATATATTATGTCGAAAAAATTTCATGAAAAGAAGTCATAATATATTATGTCGAAAAATTTCATGAAAAAAGTCATAGTATAGCATGTCAAAAAATTTTATGAAAAAAGTCATAGTATAGCATGTCAAAACATTTTATGAAAAAAAAGTCAAAGTACTGTATGTCGAAAAATTTCATGAAAAAAGTCATAGTACAGTATGTTGAAAAATTATATGGAAAAAAAGCCGTAATATATAATGTCGAAAAATTTCATGAAAAAAGTCATAGTATAGCATGTCAAAAAATTTTATGAAAAAAAAGTCAAAGTACTGTATGTCGAAAAATTTCATGAAAAAAGTCATAGTATAGTTTGTCGAATCATTTTCTGAAAAAAAAAGTCATAGTTTAGTATGTTGAAAAATTTCATGAAAAAAAGTCATAATATATTATGTCGGAAAATTTCATGGAAAAAAGCCATAATATATTATCTCGGAAAATTTCATGAAAAAAGTCATAGTATAGCAAGTCAAAAAATTTTATGAAAAAAAAGTCAAAGTACTGTATGTTGAAAAATTTCATGAAAAAAGTCATAGTATAGTATGTTGAAACATTTTATGAAAAAAAAGTCAAAGTACTGTATGTCGAAAAATGTTATGAAAAAAAGTCATAGTTTAGTATGTCGAAAAATGTTATGAAAAAAAAGTCAAAGTACTGTATGTCGAAAAATGTTATGAAAAAAAGTCATAGTTTAGTATGTCGAAAAATTATATGAAAAAAAGTCATAATATATTATGTTGAAAACTTTCATGAAAAAAAGTCATAATATATTATGTCAAAAAAAAATTCATGAAAAAAGTCATAGTATAGCATGTCAAAATATTTTATGAAAAAAAAAGTCATAATATATTATGTCGGAAAATTTCATGAAAAAAGTCATAGTATAGCAAGTCAAAAAATTTTATGAAAAAAAAGTCAAAGTACTGTATGTCGAAAAATGTTATGAAAAAAAATCATAGTTTAGTATGTCGAAAAATGTTATGAAAGAAAAGTCAAAGTACTGTATGTCGAAAAATGTTATGAAAAAAAGTCATAGTTTAGTATGTCGAAAAATTATATGAAAAAAAGTCATAATATATTATGTCGAAAAATTTCATGAAAAAGTCATAATATATTATGTCGAAAAATTTCATGAAAAAAAGTCATAGTATAGTATGTTGAAACATTTTATGAAAAAAAAGTCAAAGTACTGTATGTCGAAAAATGTTATGAAAAAAAGTCATAGTTTAGTATGTCGAAAAATGTTATGAAAAAAAAGTCAAAGTACTGTATGTCGAAAAATGTTATGAAAAAAAGTCATAGTTTAGTATGTTGAAAAATTATATGAAAAAAAGTCATAATATATTATGTCGAAAAATTTCATGAAAAAAAGTCATAATATATTATGTCAAAAAAAAATTCATGAAAAAAGTCATAGTATAGCATGTCAAAATATTTTATGAAAAAAAAGTCATAATATATTATGTCGGAAAATTTCATGAAAAAAGTCATAGTATAGCAAGTCAAAAAATTTTATGAAAAAAAAGTCAAAGTACTGTATGTCGAAAAATGTTATGAAAAAAAGTCATAGTTTTAGTATGTCGAAAAATTATATGAAAAAAAGTCATAATATATTATGTCGAAAAATTTCATGAAAAAAAAGTCATAATATATTATGTCGAAAAATTTCATGAAAAAAAAGTCATAGTATAGTATGTTGAAACATTTTATGAAAAAAAAGTCAAAGTACTGTATGTCGAAAAATGTTATGAAAAAAAGTCAGTTTAGTATGTCGAAAAATGTTATGAAAGAAAAGTCAAAGTACTGTATGTCGAAAAATGTTATGAAAAAAAGTCATAGTTTAGTATGTCGAAAAATTATATGAAAAAAAGTCATAATATATTATGTCGAAAAATTTCATGAAAAAGTCATAATATATTATGTCGAAAAATTTCATGAAAAAAAGTCATAGTATAGTATGTTGAAACATTTTATGAAAAAAAAGTCAAAGTACTGTATGTCGAAAAATGTTATGAAAAAAAGTCATAGTTTAGTATGTCGAAAAATGTTATGAAAAAAAAGTCAAAGTACTGTATGTCGAAAAATGTTATGAAAAAAAGTCATAGTTTAGTATGTTGAAAAATTATATGAAAAAAAGTCATAATATATTATGTCGAAAAATTTCATGAAAAAAAGTCATAATATATTATGTCAAAAAAAATTCATGAAAAAAGTCATAGTATAGCATGTCAAAATATTTTATGAAAAAAAAGTCATAATATATTATGTCGGAAAATTTCATGAAAAAAGTCATAGTATAGCAAGTCAAAAAAATTTTATGAAAAAAAAGTCAAAGTACTGTATGTCGAAAAATGTTATGAAAAAAAGTCATAGTTTAGTATGTCGAAAAATTATATGAAAAAAAGTCATAATATATTATGTCGAAAAATTTCATGAAAAAAAGTCATAATATATTATGTCGAAAAATTTCATGAAAAAAAGTCATAGTATAGTATGTTGAAACATTTTATGAAAAAAAAGTCAAAGTACTGTATGTCGAAAAATGTTATGAAAAAAAGTCATAGTTTAGTATGTCGAAAAATTATATGAAAAAAAGTCATAATATATTATGTCGAAACATTTTATGAAAAAAAGTCATAATATATTATGTCAAAAAAAAATTCATGAAAAAAGTCATAGTATAGCATGTCAAAATATTTTATGAAAAAAAAGTCATAATATATTATGTCGGAAAATTTCATGAAAAAAATGTCAAAGTACTGTATGTTGAAAAATTTCATGAAAAAAATCATAGTATAGCATGTCAAAAGATTTTATGAAAAAAAAGTCAAAGTACTGTATGTTGAAAAACTTCATGAAAAAAGTCATAGTATAGTATGTCGAAAAATTTTATGAAAAAAAATCAAAGTACTGTATGTTGAAAAATTTCATGAAAAATGTCATAGTATATTATGTCAGAAAATTTCATGGAATAAAGCCATAATATATTATGTCGAAAAAATTTCATGAAAAAAGTCATAGTATAGCATGTCAAAAAATTTTATGAAAAAAAAGTCAAAGTACTGTATGTTGAAAAATTTCATGAAAAAAGTCATAGTCATGGTATGTTGAAAAATGTTTTGAAAAAAAAGTCATAGTTTAGTATGTTGAAAAATGTTATGAAAAAAAGTCATAATATATTATGTCGAAAAATTTCATGAAAAAAAGTCATAATATATTATGTCGGAAAATTTCATGAAAAAAGTCATAGTTTAGTATGTTGAAAAATTATATGAAAAAAAGTCATAATATATTATGTCAAAAAATTTCATGAAAAAAAAGTCATAATATATTATGTCGAAAATATTTCATGAAAAAAGTCATAGTATAGCATGTCAAAAAATTTCGTGAAAAAAAGTCAAAGTACTGTATGTTGAAAATTTTCATGAAAAAAGTCATAGTATAGTATGTTGAAAAATGTTATGAAAAAAAAGTCAGTTTAGTATGTTGAAAAATTATATGAAAAAAAGTCATAATATATTATGTCGAAAAATTTCATGAAAAGAAGTCATAATATATTATGTCGAAAAATTTCATGAAAAAAGTCATAGTATAGCATGTCAAAAAATGTTATGAAAAAAGTCATAGTATAGCATGTCAAAACATTTTATGAAAAAAAAGTCAAAGTACTGTATGTCGAAAAATTTCATGAAAAAAGTCATAGTACAGTATGTTGAAAAATTATATGAAAAAAAGCCGTAATATATAATGTCGAAAAATTTCATGAAAAAAGTCATAGTATAGCATGTCAAAAAATTTTATGAAAAAAAAGTCAAAGTACTGTATGTCGAAAAATTTCATGAAAAAAGTCATAGTATAGTATGTCGAATCATTTTCTGAAAAAAAAAGTCATAGTTTAGTATGTTGAAAAATTTCATGAAAAAAAGTCATAATATATTATGTCGGAAAATTTCATGGAAAAAAGCCATAATATATTATGTCGGAAAATTTCATGAAAAAAGTCATAGTATAGCAAGTCAAAAAATTTTATGAAAAAAAAGTCAAAGTACTGTATGTTGAAAAATTTCATGAAAAAAGTCATAGTATAGTATATCGAAAAATGTTATGAAAAAAAACTTAAAGTACTGTATGTTGAAAAATTTCATGAAAAAAGTCATAGTATAGTATGTCGAATCATTTTATGAAAAAAAAGTCATAGTTTAGTATGTCGAAAAATTATATGAAAAAAAGCCATAATATATTATGTCGAAAAAATTCATGAAAAAAGTCATAGTATAGCAAGTCAAACAATTTTATGAAAAAAAAGTCAAAGTACCGTATGTTGAAAAATTTCATGAAAAAAGTCATAGTATAGTATGTCGAAAAATGTTATGAAAAAAAAAGTCATAGTTTGTCGAAAAATTATATGAAAAAAAGTCATAATATATTATGTCGAAAAATTATATGAAAAAACGTCAGAATATATTATGTCGAAAAATGTAATGAAAAAAAGTCAGTTTAGTATGTTGAAAAATTATATGAAAAAAAGTCATAATATATTATGTCGAAATATTTCATGAAAAAAGTCATAGTATAGCATGTCAAAACATTTTATGAAAAAAAAGTCAAAGTACTGTATGTCGAAAGATGTTATGAAAAAAAGTCATAATATATTATGTCGAAAAATTTCATGAAAAAAAAGTCATAATATATTATGTCGAAAAATTTCATGAAAAAGTCATAGTTTAGTATGTTGAAAAATTATATGAAAAAAAGTCATAATATATTATGTCGAAAAATTTCATGAAAAAAGTCATAGTATAGCATGTCAAAACATTTTATGAAAAAAAAGTCAAAGTACTGTATGTCGAAAAATGTTATGAAAAAAAGTCATAGTTTAGTATGTCGAAAAATTATATGAAAAAAAGTCATAATATATTATGTCGAAAAATTTCATGAAAAAAAGTCATAATATATTATGTCGAAAAAATTCATGAAAAAAGTCATAGTATAGCAAGTCAAACAATTTTATGAAAAAAAAGTCAAAGTACTGTATGTTGAAAAATTTCATGAAAAAAGTCATAGTATAGTATGTCGAAAAATGTTATGAAAAAAAAGTCATAGTTTGTCGAAATATTATATGAAAAAAAGTCATAATATATTATGTCGAAAAATTTCATGAAAAAAGTCATAGTATAGTATGTTGAAACATTTTATGAAAAATTTATAAAAAAATAGACATGGTATAGCATGTCGAACAATTTCATGAAAAAAGTCACAGTATAGTATGTCGAAAAATGTTATGAAAAAAAAGTCATAGTTTAGTATGTCGAAAAGTTATATGAAAAAAAAGTCATAATATATTATGTCGAAAAATTTCATGAAAAAAGTCATAGTATAGCAAGTCAAAAAATGTTATGAAAAAAAAGTCAAAGTACTGTATGTTGAAAAAATTCCTGAAAAAAAGTCATAGTGTAGTATGTCTAAAAATGACATGAAAATAGTCATAATATATTATGTCGAAAAAATTTTATGAAAAAAAAGTCATAGTTTAGTATGTCGAAAAATGTAATGGAAAAAGTCACAGTACTGTATGTTGAAAAATTTCATGAAAAAAGTCATAATATATTATGTCGAAAAATTTCATGAAAAAAGTCACAGTATAGTATGTCGAAAAAATTATATGAAAAAAAGTTATAGTATAGTATGTCGAAAAATTATATGAAAAAAAGTCATAATGTAATGGAAAAAGTCACAGTACTGTATGTTGAAAAATTTCATGAAAAAAGTCATAATATATTATGTCGAAAAATTTCATGAAAAAAAGTCATAATATATTATGTCGAAAAAATTCATAAAAAATAGTCATAGTATAGTATGTTGAAACATTTTATGAAAAAAAAGTCATAGTACTGTATGTTGAAAAATTTCACGAAAAAAAGTCATAGTATTGTATGTCGAAACATTTCATGAAAAAAAGTACTAGTATAGTGTGTCGAATTTTGTTTTTTTAAAAAAAAGACTGTATAGCATGTCGAAAAATTTTATGAAAAAAAGTATTGTTGAATAATAAGTCATACTATAGTATTTCAAAAAAAATATTTTCATCACTTTTTTCGACATACTATACATTGACTTTTTTGTACTCTTTTTTTTAACATGCTATGTAATTACTTGTGAAATAGCTCAGTGTGGTAGTTAACTGGTTAGAATACTGGAGGTTGTGTGTTCAACCCTTATGGGACACACTGAGTTTTGAGGTCTTAATGAAGAAGTCAAATACAAAAACAAACAATACATCAGTGTACCCATTCAGATAGCTCAGTGGTAGATATCTGGTTGGAATACTGGAGGCCGGAGTTCGATCCTTATGTGGTACAGACCATTTTCAGGTCTAACTTCTAATGACGAAGTCAAATATACCAAGAGAACAGTCCTGAGTGCGTGTGGCATTGGTGGCTTGGTTGCTAAGTTCCCGGTTCTGGCTGCGGCAGAGCGGGGTTCGATCCCCGACCCTCACATCGATGCCCAGTGCCTGACAGTGGAGTGAGACGAGCGTCTCCTAACCCTAACCTGTATAATACATAACCCTAACCCTATATAATACATAACAAATAAAGGGTTAGCCAGACTAACCCTTTATTTATTTTCTCTTTCAACATCTCAGCTGGCACCATCACCAGGTTTCAAGGCAGTTGTGGAAACAGTCACCACAGCTATTCACACCAGCAATCACCATCCCAGGAAGAAAACCATCCCGTTC